>NW_026608811.1:25267-52662 GCF_029499605.1 Hyla sarda | reverse complement strand
CCCATATATATATGTAATATCTATAGTGTATACATGTAGATGGTGCCCCCCATATATATATAATATCTATAGTGTATACATGTAGATGGTGCCCCCATATATATATGTAATATCTATAGTGTATACAGGTAGATGGTGCCCCCATATATATGTAATATCTATAGTGTATACATGTAGATGGTGCCCCCCATATATATATGTAATATCTATAGTGTCATACAGGTAGATGGTGCCCCCCATATATATATTGTAATATCTATAGTGTATACATGTAGATGGTGCCCCCCATATATATATGTAATATCTATAGTGTATACATGTAGATGGTGCCCCCCATATATATATGTAATATCTATAGTGTATACATGTAGATGGTGCCCCCCATATATATATGTAATATCTATAGTGTATACATGTAGATGGTGCCCCCCATATATATATATAATATCTATAGTGTATACATGTAGATGGTGCCCCCCATATATATAATATCTATAGTGTATACATGTAGATGGTGCCCCCCATATATATATGTAATATCTATAGTGTATACATGTAGATTGGTGCCCCCCATATATATATGTAATATCTATAGTGTATACATGTAGATGGTGCCCCCCATATATATGTAATATCTATAGTGTATACATGTAGATGGTGCCCCCCCATATATATATGTAATATCTATAGTGTATACATGTAGATGGTGCCCCCATATATATATGTAATATCTATAGTGTATACATGTAGATGGTGCCCCCCATATATATATGTAATATCTATAGTGTATACATGTAGATGGTGCCCCCCATATATATATTAATATCTATAGTGTATACATGTAGATGGTGCCCCCCATATATATATGTAATATCTATAGTGTATACAGGTAGATGGTGCCCCCCATATATATATGTAATATCTATAGTGTATACATGTAGATGGTGCCCCCCATATATATGTAATATCTATAGTGTATACATGTAGATGGTGCCCCCATATATATGTAATATCTATAGTGTATACAGGTAGATGGTGCCCCACATATATATGTAATATCTATAGTGTATACATGTAGATGGTGCCCCCCATATATATGTAATATCTATAGTGTATACATGTAGATGGTGCCCCCCATATATATGTAATATCTATAGTGTATACATGTAGATGGTGCCCCCCATATATATATATATATATAATATCTATAGTGTATACAGGTAGATGGTGCCCCCCATATATATATGTAATATCTATAGTGTATACATGTAGATGGTGCCCCCCATATATATGTAATATCTATAGTGTATACATGTAGATGGTGCCCCCCATATATATATATATATATAATATCTATAGTGTATACATGTAGATGTTGCCCCCCATATATATATGTAATATCTATAGTGTATACAGGTAGATGGTGCCCCCCATATATATATATATATATGTAATATCTATAGTGTATACAGGTAGATGGTGCCCCCCATATATATATGTAAATATCTATAGTGTATACATGTAGATGGTGCCCCCCATATATATATGTAATATCTATAGTGTATACAGGTAGATGGTGCCCCCCATATATATGTAATATCTATAGTGTATACATGTAGATGGTGCCCCCCATATATATATATAATATCTATAGTGTATACATGTAGATGGTGCCCCCCATATATATATATATAATATCTATAGTGTATACATGTAGATGGTGCCCCCCCATATATATGTAATATCTATAGTGTATACATGTAGATGTTGCCCCCCATATATATATGTAATATCTATAGTGTATACATGTAGATGGTGCCCCCCATATATATATGTAATATCTATAGTGTATACATGTAGATGGTGCCCCCCATATATATATATATATAATATCTATAGTGTATACATGTAGATGTTGCCCCCCATATATATATGTAATATCTATAGTGTATACATGTAGATGGTGCCCCCCATATATATATAATATCTATAGTGTATACATGTAGATGGTGCCCCCCATATATATGTAATATCTATAGTGTATACATGTAGATGTTGCCCCCCATATATATATGTAATATCTATAGTGTATACATGTAGATGGTGCCCCCCATATATATATATATATAATATCTATAGTGTATACATGTAGATGTTGCCCCCCATATATATATATAATATCTATAGTGTATACATGTAGATGGTGCCCCCCATATATATATATAATATCTATAGTGTATACAGGTAGATGGTGCCCCCCATATATATGTAATATCTATAGTGTATACAGGTAGATGGTGCCCCCCATATATATATAATATCTATAGTGTATACAGGTAGATGGTGCCCCCCATATATATGTAATATCTATAGTGTATACAGCTCTGGAGTATAGATGATTACTGTAATACACGTGGAGCACTGCTGCATTATGGGTCACATGGATTGATGGTCACATGTCGTGGTGGGTTAGGACCCCCAGAGTAGACGTCTGTATCGCCTGCACAGGCTGCGGGGTCGTATTCCTTCTCTTTCCTATAATGTCACCTTCAGACTGGAGCTGGACGGTCATGTGGACGATCTGAGGAAGATCCTGGAGCCGCAGGTGAGACGTCTACAAGATGTCAGCTCTCCTCCTTATAATGACCGCCCTCCTCCTCCTCCTTATAATGACCGCCCTCCTCCTCCTCCTTATAATGACCGCCCTCCTCCTCCTCCTTATAATGACCGCCCTCCTCCTCCTCCTTATAATGACCGCCCTCCTCCTCCTCCTAATAATGACCGCCCTCCTCCTCTATAAGACGCTCCCCTCCTCCTAACCGCCTCCTTATAATGACCTCCCTCCTCCTCCTCCTTATAATGACCGCTCCTCCTCCTCCTCCTTATAATGACCTCCCTCCTCCTCCTCCTTATAATGACCGCCCTCCTCCTCCTTATAATGCCGCCCTCCTCCTCCTCCTTATAATGACCGCTCTCCTCCTCCTCCTTATAATGACCGCCCTCCTCCTCCTCCTTATAATGACCGCCCTCCTCCTCCTCCTTATAATGACCGCCCTCCTCCTCCTCCTTATAATGACCGCCCTCCTCCTCCTCCTTATAATGACCGCCCTCCTCCTCCTCCCTATAATGACCGCCCTCCTCCTCCTCCTTATAATGACTGCCCTCCTCCTCCTCCTTATAATGACCGCCCTCCTCCTCCTCCTTATAATGACCGCCCTCCTCCTCCTCCTTATAATGACCGCTCTCCTCCTCCTCCTTATAATGACCTCCCTCCTCCTCCTCCTTATAATGACCGCCCTCCTCCTCCTCCTTATAATGACCGCCCTCCTCCTCCTCCTTATAATGACCGCCCTCCTCCTCCTCCTTATACTGACCGCCCTCCTCCTCCTCCTTATACTGACCGCCCTCCTCCTCCTCCTTATAATGACCGCCCTCCTCCTCCTCCTCCTTATAATGACCGCCCTCCTCCTCCTCCTTATAATGACCGCCCTCCTCCTCCTCCTTATAATGACCGCCCTCCTCCTCCTCCTTATAATGACCGCCCTCCTCCTCCTCCTTATAATGACCGCCCTCCTCCTCCTTATAATGACCGCCCTCCTCCTCCTCCTTATAATGACCGCTCTCCTCCTCCTCCTTATAATGACCTCCCTCCTCCTCCTCCTTATAATGACCGCCCTCCTCCTCCTCCTTATAATGACCGCCCTCCTCCTCCTCCTTATAATGACCTCCCTCCTCCTCCTCCTTATAATGACCGCCCTCCTCCTCCTCCTTATAATGACCTCCCTCCTCCTCCTCCTTATAATGACCGCCCTCCTCCTCCTCTTTATAATGACCGCCCTCCTCCTCCTCCTCCTTATAATGACCGCCCTCCTCCTCCTCCTTATAATGACCGCCCTCCTCCTCCTCCTTATAATGACCGCCCTCCTCCTCCTTATAATGACCGCCCTCCTCCTCCTCCTTATAATGACCGCCCTCCTCCTCCTCCTTATAATGACCGCCCTCCTCCTCCTCCTTATAATGACCGCCCTCCTCCTCCTCCTCCTCCTTATAATGACCTCCCTCCTCCTCCTCCTTATAATGACCTCCCTCCTCCTCCTTATAATGACCTCCCTCCTCCTCCTCCTTATAATGACCGCCCTCCTCCTCCTTATAATGACCGCCCTCCTCCTCCTTATAATGACCTCCCTCCTCCTCCTCCTTATAATGACCGCCCTCCTCCTCCTTATAATGACCGCCCTCCTCCTCCTCCTCCTTATAATGACCGCCCTCCTCCTCCTCCTCCTTATAATGACCGCCCTCCTCCTCCTCCTCCTCCTTATAATGACCGCCCTCCTCCTCCTCCTCCTCCTTATAATGACCGCCCTCCTCCTTATAATGACCTCCCTCCTCCTCCTCCTTATAATGACCGCCCTCCTCCTCCTCCTCCTTATAATGACCGCCCTCCTCCTCCTCCTTATAATGACCGCCCTCCTCCTCCTCCTCCTCCTTATAATGACCGCCCTCCTCCTCCTCCTTATAATGACCGCCCTCCTCCTCCTCCTTATAATGACCGCCCTCCTCCTCCTCCTCCTTATAATGACCGCCCTCCTCCTCCTCCTCCTCCTCCTTATAATGACCGCCCTCCTCCTCCTCCTCCTCCTTATAATGACCGCCCTCCTCCTCCTCCTTATAATGACCGCCCTCCTCCTCCTCCTTATAATGACCGCCCTCCTCCTCCTCCTTATAATGACCGCCCTCCTCCTCCCTCCTTATAATGACCGCCCTCCTCCTCCTTATAATGACCGCCCTCCTCCTCTTCCTTATAATGACCGCCCTCTCCTCCTCCTCCTCCTTATAATGACCGCCCTCCTCCTCCTTATAATGACCGCCCTCCTCCTCCTCCTCCTTATAATGACCGCCCTCCTCCTTATAATGACCTCCCTCCTCCTCCTCCTCCTTATAATGACCGCCCTCCTCCTCCTCCTCCTTATAATGACCGCCCTCCTCCTTATAATGACCTCCCTCCTCCTCCTCCTCCTTATAATGACCGCCCTCCTCCTCCTTATAATGACCGCCCTCCTCCTCCTTATAATGACCGCCCCTCCTCCTCCTTATAATCTCCGCCCTCCTCCTCCTTATAATGACCGCCCTCCTCCTCCTCCTCCTCCTTATAATGACCGCCCTCCTCCTTATAATGACCTCCCTCCTCCTCCTCCTTATAATGACCTCCCTCCTCCTCCTCCTTATAATGACCGCCCTCCTCCTCCTTATAATGACCTCCCTCCTCCTCCTCCTTATAATGACCGCCCTCCTCCTCCTCCTCCTTATAATGACCGCCCTCCTCCTCCTCCTTATAATGACCGCCCTCCCTCCTTATAATGACCTCCCTCCTCCTCCTCCTTATAATGACCGCCCTCCTCCTCCTTATAATGACCTCCCTCCTCCTCCTTTTAATGACCGCTCTCCTCCTTATAATGACCGCCCTCCTCCTCCTCCTTATAATGACCGCCCTCCTCCTCCTCCTTATAATGACCGCCCTCCTCCTCCTCCTTATAATGACCGCCCTCCTCCTCCTCCTTATAATGACCGCCCTCCTCCTCCTCCTTATAATGACCGCCCTCCTCCTCCTCCTTATAATGACCGCCCTCCTCCTCCTCCTTATAATGACCGCCCTCCTCCTCCTCCTTATAATGACCGCTCTCCTCCTCCTCCTTATAATGACCGCCCTCCTCCTCCTCCTTATAATGACCGCCCTCCTCCTCCTCCTTATAATGACCGCCCTCCTCCTCCTCCTTATAATGACCGCCCTCCTCCTCCTCCTTATACTGACCGCCCTCCTCCTCCTCCTTATAATGACCGCCCTCCTCCTCCTCCTCCTTATAATGACCGCCCTCCTCCTCCTCCTTATAATGACCGCCCTCCTCCTCCTCCTTATAATGACCGCCCTCCTCCTCCTCCTTATAATGACCGCCCTCCTCCTCCTCCTTATAATGACCGCCCTCCTCCTCCTCCTCCTCCTTATAATGACCGCCCTCCTCCTCCTCCTTATAATGACCGCCCTCCTCCTCCTTATAATGACCGCCCTCCTCCTCCTCCTTATAATGACCGCTCTCCTCCTCCTCCTTATAATGACCTCCTCCTCCTCCTCCTTATAATGACCGCCCTCCTCCTCCTCCTTATAATGTCCGCCCTCCTCCTCCTCCTTATAATGACCTCCCTCCTCCTCCTCCTTATAATGACCGCCTCTCCTCCTCCTCTTTATAATGACCGCCCTCCTCCTCCTTATAATGACCACCCTCCTCCTCCTCCTTATAATGACCGCCCTCCTCCTCCTCCTTATAATGACCGCCCTCCTCCTCCTTATAATGACCGCCCTCCTCCTCCTCCTTATAATGACCGCCTCTCCTCCTCCTCCTTATAATGACCGCCCTCCTCCTCCTCCTTATAATGACCGCCCTCCTCCTCCTCCTCCTCCTCCTTATAATGACCTCCCTCCTCCTCCTCCTTATAATGACCGCCCTCCTCCTCCTTATAATGACCTCCCTCCTCCTCCTCCTTATAATGACCGCCCTCCTCCTCCTTATAATGACCGCCCTCCTCCTCCTTATAATGACCTCCCTCCTCCTCCTCCTTATAATGACCGCCCTCCTCCTCCTTATAATGACCGCCCTCCTCCTCCTCCTCCTTATAATGACCGCCCTCCTCCTCCTCCTCCTCCTTATAATGACCCGCCCTCCTCCTCCTCCTTATAATGACCGCCCTCCTCCTCCTCCTCCTTATAATGACCGCCCTCCTCCTCCTCCTCCTCCTCCTCCTTATAATGACCGCCCTCCTCCTCCTCCTTATACTGACCGCCCTCCTCCTCCTCCTTATAATGACCGCCCTCCTCCTCCTTATAATGACGCCCTCCTCCTCCTCCTTATAATGACCGCCCTCCTCCTCCTCCTTATAATGACCGCCCTCCTCCTCCTCCTCCTTATAATGACCGCCCTCCTCCTCCTCCTTATAATGACCGCCCTCCTCCTCCTCCTCCTTATAATGACCGCCCTCCTCCTCCTCCTTATAATGACCGCCCTCCTCCTCCTTATAATGACCGCCCTCCTCCTCCTCCTTATAATGACCGCTCTCCTCCTCCTCCTTATAATGACCTCCCTCCTCCTCCTCCTTATAATGACCGCCCTCCTCCTCCTCCTCTATAATGTCCGCCCTCCTCCTCCTCCTTATAATGACCTCCCTCCTCCTCCTCCTTATAATGACCTCCCTCCTCTCCCTCCTTATAATGACCGCCCTCCTCCTCCTCCTCCTCCTTATAATGACCTCCCTCCTCCTCCTCCTTATAATGACCGCCCTCCTCCTCCTCTTTATAATGACCGCCCTCCTCCTCCTCCTCCTTATAATGACCGCCCTCCTCCTCCTCCTTATAATGACCGCCCTCCTCCTCCTCCTTATAATGACCGCCCTCCTCCTCCTCCTCCTTATAATGACCGCCCTCCTCCTCCTTATAATGACCGCCCTCCTCCTCCTCCTTATAATGACCCCGCCTCCTCCTCCTCCTTATAATGACCCGCCCTCCTCCTCCTCCTTATAATGACCGCCCTCCTCCTCCTCCTCCTCCTTATAATGACCTCCCTCCTCCTCCTCCTTATAATGACCGCCCTCCTCCTCCTTATAATGACCTCCCTCCTCCTCCTCCTTATAATGACCGCCCTCCTCCTCCTTATAATGACCGCCCTCCTCCTCCTTATAATGACCTCCCTCCTCCTCCTCCTTATAATGACCGCCCTCCTCCTCCTTATAATGACCGCCCCTCCTCCTCCTCCTCCTTATAATGACCGCCCTCCTCCTCCTCCTCCTTATAATGACCGCCCTCCTCCTCCTCCTCCTCCTTATAATGACCGCCCTCCTCCTCCTCCTCCTCCTTATAATGACCCGCCCTCCTCCTTATAATGACCTCCCTCCTCCTCCTCCTTATAATGACCGCCCTCCTCCTTATAATGACCTCCCTCCTCCTCCTCCTTATAATGACCGCCCTCCTCCTCCTCCTCCTTATAATGACCGCCCTCCTCCTCCTCCTCCTCCTCCTTATAATGACCGCCCTCCTCCTCCTCCTTATAATGACCGCCCTCCTCCTCCTCCTTATAATGACCGCCTCCTCCTCCTCCCTTGTAATGACCGCCCTCCTCCTCCTCCTTATAATGACCGCCCTCCTCCTCCTTATAATGACCGCCCTCCTCCTCCTCCTTATAATGACCGCCCTCCTCCTCCTCCTCCTCCTTATAATGACCGCCCTCCTCCTCCTTATAATGACCGCCCTCCTCCTCCTTATAATGACCGCCCTCCTCCTTATAATGACCTCCCTCCTCCTCCTCCTCCTTATAATGACCGCCCTCCTCCTCCTTATAATGACCCGCCCTCCTCCTCCTTATAATGACCGCCCTCCTCCTCCTTATAATCTCCGCCCTCCTCCTCCTTATAATGACCTCCCTCCTCCTCCTCCTTATAATGACCGCCCTCCTCCTTATAATGACCGCCCTCCTCCTCCTCCTTATAATCTCCGCCCTCCTCCTCCTTATAATGACCGCCCTCCTCCTCCTGCTCCTCCTTATAATGACCGCCCTCCTCCTTATAATGACCTCCCTCCTCCTCCTCCTTATAATGACCTCCCCTCCTCCTCCTCCTTATAATGACCGCCCTCCTCCTCCTTATAATGACCTCCCTCCTCCTCCTTATAATGACCGCCCTCCTCCTCCTCCTCCTTATAATGACCGCCCTCCTCCTCCTCCTTATAATGACCGCCCTCCTCCTCCTCCTTATAATGACCTCCCTCTCCTCCTTTTAATGACCGCTCTCCTCCTTATAATGACCGCCCTCCTCCTCCTCCTTATAATGACCGCCCTCCTCCTCCTTATAATGACCGCCCTCCTCCTCCTCCTCCTCCTTATAATGACCGCCCTCCTCCTCCTCCTTATAATGACCGCCCTCCTCCTCCTCCTTATAATGACCGCCCTCCTCCTCCTTATAATCTCCGCCCTCCTCCTTATTATCTCCGCCCTCACCCGGTTCTCCCGCCCTCTCCTCCATACAGTTGGGTAACCTGGAGTCGGAGGTCCGTCCTCACCTGGGCGGTTGGTTTGAGGATACGGTGATGCCCGTCCATCGGGTGGTGAATCTCTTCCAGGAGAAGTTGGCGTACTTGCTTCATGCGGTGAGATGTTGGGGGTGATGATCTGGGATGTTGGCGGTTGGATGATGGAGTCTGTATGTTTGGAGGATAACCCCCCCCCCCCCCAGCGGGGACACCTGTCGTCATCACTGTACATCTCACCCTCCATACAGGCGCTGAGCTACACTCCAGTGATTGTGGTAAACTCCACCGAGCGGACACAGAATGACATCAGCAGGTAGGTGGTCATCAGTGCTCGGCAGGGTCTCTACCGCCCCCTATACTGCCCGGCAGGGTCTCTATCGCCCCCTATACTGCCCGGCAGGGTCTCTACCGCCCCCTATACTGCCCGGCAGGGTCTCTACCGCCCCCTATACTGCCCGGCAGGGTCTCTACCGCCCCCTATACTGCCCAGAAGGGTCTCTATCGCCCCCTATACTGCCCGGCAGGGTCTCTACCGCCCCCTATACTGCCCAGAAGGGTCTCTACCGCCCCCTATACTGCCCGGCAGGGTCTCTACCGCCCCCTATACTGCCCAGAAGGGTCTCTATCGCCCCCTATACTGCCCGGCAGGGTCTCTACCAACCCGCCCCCTATACTGCCCAGAAGGGTCTCTACCGCCCCCTATACTGCCCGGCAGGGTCTCTACCGCCCCCCTATACTGCCCGGCAGGGTCTCTACCGCCCCCTATACTGCCCGGAAGGGTCTCTATCGCCCCCTATACTGCCCGGCAGGGTCTCTACCGCCCCCTATACTGCCCGGCAGGGTCTCTACCGCCCCCTATACTGCCCGGCAGGGTCTCTACCACCGCCCCCTATACTGCCCGGCAGGGTCTCTACCGCCCCCTATACTGCCCGGCAGGGTCTCTATCGCCCCCTATACTGCCCGGAAGGGTCTCTATCGCCCCCTATACTGCCCGGCAGGGTCTCTACCGGCCCCTATACTGCCCCGTCAGGGTCAATACCGCCCCCTATACTGCCCCGCAGGGTCTCTACCGCCCCTATACTGCCCCGCAGGGTCTCTACCCGCCCCTATACTGCCCGGCAGGGTCTCTACCGGCCCCTATACTGCCCGTCAGGTTCTCTACCCGCCCCCCTTATACTGCCCGAAGGGTCTCTATCGCCCCCTATACTGCCCGGCAGGGTCTCTACCGCCCCCCTATACTTCCCGGAAGGGTCTCTACCGCCCCCTATACTGCCCGCAGGGGTCTCTACCGGCCCCTATACTGCCCGTCAGGGTCAATACCGCCCCCTATACTGCCCCGCAGGGTCTCTACCGCCCCTATACTGCCCGGCAGGGTCTCTACCGCCCCTATACTTCCCGTCAGGGTCTCTACCGCCCCCTATACTGTCCCGGCAGGGTCTCTACCGCCCCCTATACTGTCCGGCAGGGTCTCTACCGCCCCCTATACTGCCCGTCAGGGTCTCTACCGTCCCCTATACTGCCCGGCAGGGTCTCTTCCTCCCCCTATACTGTCCGGCAGGGTCTCTACCCGCCCCCTATACTGCCCGGCAGGGTCTCTACCCGCCCCCTATACTGCCCGGCAGGGTCTCTACCGACCCCTATACTGCCCGGCAGGGTCTCTACCGCCCCCTATACTGTCCGGCAGGGTCTCTACCGCCCCCTATACTGCCCGGCAGGGTCTCTACCCGCCCCCTATACTGCCCGGCAGGGCTTGTACCGCCCCCTATACTGCCCGGCAGGGTCTCTACCGCCCCCCTATACTGCCCGGCAGGGTCTCTACCGCCCCCTATACTGCCCCGCAGGGTCTCTACCGCCCCCTATACTGCCCGGCAGGGTCTCTACCGCCCCCTATACTGCCCGGCAGGGTCTCTATCGCCCCCTATACTGCCCGGCAGGGTCTGTACCGCCCCCTATACTGCCCGGCAGGGTCTCTACCGCCCCCTATACTGCCCCGCAGGGTCTCTACCGCCCCCTATACTGCCCGGCAGGGTCTCTACCGCCCCCTATACTGCCCGACAGGGTCTGTACCGCCCCCTATACTGCCCGGCAGGGTCTCTACCGCGCCCTATACTGGCCCGGCAGGGTCTCTACCGCCCCCTATACTGCCCCGCAGGGTCTCTACCGCCCCCTATACTGCCCGGCAGGGTCTCTACCGCCCCCTATACTGTCCGGCAGGGTCTCTACCGTCCCCTATACTGCCCCGCAGGGTCTCTACCGCCCCCTATACTGCCCCGCAGGGTCTCTACCGCCCCCTATACTGTCCGGCAGGGTCTCTACCCGCCCCCTATACTGCCCCGCAGGGTCTCTACCGCCCCCTTTACTGTCCGGCAGGGTCTCTACCGCCCCCTATACTGTCCGGCAGGGTCTCTACCGCCCCCTATACTGTCCGGCAGGGTCTCTACCGCCCCCTATACTGCCCCGCAGGGTCTCTACCGCCCCCTATACTGTCCGGCAGGGTCTCTACCGTCCCCTATACTGCCCCGCAGGGTCTCTACCGCCCCCTATACTGCCCCGCAGGGTCTCTACCGCCCCCTATACTGCCCGGCAGGGTCTCTACCGCCCCCTATACTGCCCGGCAGGGTCTCTACCGCCCCCTATACTGCCCCGCAGGGTCTCTACCGCCCCCCTATACTGCCCGGCAGGGTCTCTACCGCCCCCTATACTGTCCGGCAGGGTCTCTACCGCCCCCTATACTGTCCGGCAGGGTCTCTACCGCCCCCCTATACTGCCCCGCAGGGTCTCTACCGCCCCCTATACTGCCCGGCAGGGTCTCTACCGCCCCCTATACTGCCCCGCAGGGTCTCTACCGCCCCCTATACTGTCCGGCAGGGTCTCTACCGCCCCCTATACTGCCCCGCAGGGTCTCTACCGCCCCCTTTACTGTCCGGCAGGGTCTCTACCGCCCCCTATACTGTCCGGCAGGGTCTCTACCGCCCCCTATACTGTCCGGCAGGGTCTCTACCGCCCCCTATACTGCCCCATAAACTGTCCGGCAGGGTCTCTACCGCCCCCTATACTGCCTGGCAGGGTCTCTACCGCCCCCTATACTGCCCGGCAGGGTCTCTACCGCCCCCTATACTGCCCCGCAGGGTCTCTACCGCCCCCTATACTGCCCGGCAGGGTCTCTACCGCCCCCTATACTGCCCGGCAGGGTCTCTACCGCCCCCTATACTGCCCGGCAGGGTCTCTACCGCCCCCTATACTGTCCGGCAGGGTCTCTACCGCCCCCTATACTGCCCGGCAGGGTCTCTACCGCCCCCTATACTGCCCGGCAGGGTCTCTACCGCCCCCTATACTGCCCGGCAGGGTCTCTACCGCCCCCTATACTGCCCCATAAACTGCCCGGCAGGGTCTCTACCGCCCCCTATACTGCCCGGCAGGGTCTCTACCGCCCCCTATACTGTCCGGCAGGGTCTCTACCGCCCCCTATACTGCCCGGCAGGGTCTCTACCGCCCCCTATACTGCCCGGCAGGGTCTCTATCGCCCCCCTATACTGCCCGGCAGGGTCTCTACCGCCCCCTATACTGCCCCGCAGGGTCTCTACCGCCCCCTATACTGCCCGGCAGGGTCTCTACCGCCCCCTATACTGCCCGGCAGGGTCTCTACCGCCCCTATACTGCCCGGCAGGGTCTCTACCACCCCCTATACTGTCCGGCAGGGTCTCTACCGCCCCCTATACTGCCCGGCAGGGTCTCTACCGCCCCCTATACTGCCCGGCAGGGTCTCTACCGCCCCCTATACTGCCCGGCAGGGTCTCTACCGCCCCCTATACTGCCCCATAAACTGCCCGGCAGGGTCTCTACCCGCCCCCTATACTGCCCGGCAGGGTCTCTACCGCCCCCTATACTGTCCGGCAGGGTCTCTACCGCCCCCTATACTGCCCGGCAGGGTCTCTATCGCCCCCTATACTGCCCGGCAGGGTCTCTACCCGCCCCCTATACTGCCCGGCAGGGTCTCTACCGCCCCCTTTACTGTCCGGCAGGGTCTCTACCGCCCCCTATACTGCCCGGCAGGGTCTCTACCGCCCCCTATACTGCCCGGCAGGGTCTCTACCGCCCCCTATACTGCCCGGCAGGGTCTCTACCGCCCCCTATACTGCCCGGCAGGGTCTCTACCGCCCCCTATACTGCCCGGCAGGGTCTCTACCGCCCCCTATACTGCCCGGCAGGGTCTCTACCGCCCCCTATACTGCCCGGCAGGGTCTCTACCGCCCCCTATACTGCCCGGCAGGGTTCTCTACCCGCCCCCTATACTGCCCGGCAGGGTCTCTACCGCCCCCTATACTGTCCGGCAGGGTCTCTACCGCCCCCTATACTGCCCGGCAGGGTCTCTACTGCCCCCTATACTGCCCCGCAGGGTCTCTACCGCCCCCTATACTGCCCCATAAACTGCCCGGCAGGGTCTCTACCGCCCCCATTGTTTTCTGCAGGTTTCAGAGCTCGGCTGGCCTGCAGGGATTAGTGCAGGAGGGAACCATGACGTCCCTGTGCGTTGCAATGACCGAGCAGCAGCAGCGATCAGTCACCGTGGACTTAAGTGATGGTCAGCCCCAACTGGTCAGTGCAGGTAGGACTGCTACTTACTACTACCACTACTGTTACTACTCCTACCACCACTGCTGCAACAACTACTACTACTACTACCACTACTACTACTACCACTACTGTTACTACCACTACTGTTACTACCACTACTGTTACTACTCCTACCACCACTGCTGCAACAACTACTACTACTACTACTACCACTACCACTACCACTACTACCACTACTGTTACTACTCCTACCACCACTGCTGCAACAACTACTACTACTACTACTACTACTACTACTACCACTACTGTTACTACCACTACTGTTACTACCACTACTGTTACTACTCCTACCACCACTGCTGCAACAACTACTACTACTACTACTACTAATACTACTACTACTACCACTACTACTACTACTACTAATACTACTACTACTACTACTACTACTACCACTACCACTACTACCACTACTGTTACTACCACTACTGTTACTACTCCTACCACCACTGCTGCAACAACTACTACTACTACTACTACTAATACTACTACTACTACTACTACTACTACCACTACCACTACTACCACTACTGTTACTACCACTACTGTTACTACTCCTACCACCACTGCTGCAACAACTACTACTACTACTAATACTACTACTACTACTACTACTACTACTACTACTACTACCACTACCACTACTACCACTACTGTTACTACTCCTACCACCACTGCTGCTACTACTACAACAACTACTACTAATACTACTACAACTAATACTACTACAACTAATACTACTACAACTAATACTACTACTACTACTACTGCAACAACTACTACTACTACTAATACTACTACTAATACTACTACAACTAATACTACTACTACCACTACTGTTACTACTCCTACCACCACTGCTGCTACTACTACAACAACTACTACTAATACTACCACTACTGTTACTACCACTACTGTTACTACTCCTACCACCACTGCTGCAACAACTACTACTACTACTACTACTACTACTACTACCACTACCACTACTGTTACTACCACTACTGTTACTACTCCTACCACCACTGCTGCTACTACTACAACAACTACTACTAATACTACCACTACTGTTACTACCACTACTGTTACTACTCCTACCACCACTGCTGCAACAACTACTACTACTACTACTACTACTACTACCACTACCACTACTGTTACTACTCCTACCACCACTGCTGCAACAACTACTACCACTACCACTACTACCCACTACTGTTACTACCACTACTGTTACTACTCCTACCACCACTGCTGCTACTACTACAACAACTACTACTAATACTACCACTACTGTTACTACCACTACTGTTACTACTCCTACCACCACTGCTGCAACAACTACTACTACTACTACTACCACTACTGTTACTACCACTACTGTTACTACTCCTACCACCACTGCTGCAACAACTACTACTACTACTACTACTACTACTGTTACTACCACTACTGTTACTACTCCTACCACCACTGCTGCTACTACTACAACAACTACTACTAATACTACTACAACTAATACTACTACTACAATAACTACTACTACTGTCACTACTCCTACCACCACTGCTGCAACAACTACTACTACTACTACTACTACCACTACTACTACTACCACTACTGTTACTACCACTACTGTTACTACTCCTACCACCACTGCTGCTACTACTACAACAACTACTGCAACAACTACTACTAATACTACTACAACTAATACTACTACTGTTACTACCACTACTGTTACTACTCTTACCACCACTGCTGCAACAACTACTGCAACAACTACTACTACTAATACTACAACTAATACTACTACTACAATAACTACTACTACTGTCACTACTCCTACCACCACTGCTGCAACAACTACTACTACTACTACTACTACTACTACTACTACTACTACCACTACTGTTACTACCACTACTGTTACTACTCTTACCACCACTGCTGCAACAACTACTACTACTAATACTACAACTAATACTACTACTACAATAACTACTACTACTGTCATTACTCCTACCACCACTGCTGCAACAACTACTACTACTACTACTACTACTACTACTACCACTACCACCACTACTACCACTACTGTTACTACCACTACTGTTACTACTCCTACCACCACTGCTGCTACTACTACAACAACTACTGCAACAACTACTACTAATACTACTACAACTAATACTACTACTGTTACTACCACTACTGTTACTACTCTTACCACCACTACTGCAACAACTACTGCAACAACTACTACTAATACTACTACAACTAATACTACTACTGTTACTACCACTACTGTTACTACTCCTACCACCACTGCTGCTACTACTACAACAACTACTGCAACAACTACTACTAATACTACTACAACTAATACTACTACTGTTACTACCACTACTGTTACTACTCTTACCACCACTACTGCAACAACTACTGCAACAACTACTACTACCACTACCACTACTACCACTACTGTTACTACTACTACTGTTACTACTCTTACCACCACTGCTGCTACTACTACAACAACTACTACTACAACTACCACTACTGTTACTACTACTACTGTCACTACTCCTACCACCACTGCTGCTACTACTACAACAACTACTGCAACAACTACTACTACTACCACTACTACCACTACTGTTACTACTACTACTGTTACTACTCCTACCACCACTGCTGCTACTACTACAACAACTACTGCAACAACTACTACAACAACTACTACCACTACCGCCACTGCTACTACCACTACAATAACTACTACTACAACTACTACCACTACAATAACTACTACTACTACCACTACCGCCACTGCTACTACCACTACAATAACTACGACTACAAATACTACTACCACTACTGTTACTACCACCACTGCTACTACTACTACTACTACCACCACTACTACCACTACTGTTACTACTACTACAACTACTACTACTACTACTACTGTTACTACCACCACTGCTGCTACTACTACAACAACTACTGCAACAACTACTACTACTACTACTACTACTACCACTACTGCTACTACTACAACAACAACTACTACTACCACTACAACTACTGCTACTACTACTACTACTACTACTACTACTACAACTACTACTACTACTACCACTACTGTTACTACAACAACAACTACTACTACAACTACTACTACTACTACCACTACTGTTACTACTCCTATCACCACTGCTGCTACTACTGCAACAACTACTACTACTACCACTACTACTACTACCACTACTACTACTACTGTTACTACCACCACTGCTGCTACTACAACAACAACTACTACTACTATTACTACTACCACCACTACTGTTACTACTACAACTACTACTACTACTACTACTACCACCACTATTGTTACTACTACAACTACTACTACTACAACAACAACTACTACTACTACCACCACTACAACTACTACTACTACCACTACCACCACCACTACTACTACTACCACTACCACCACTACTACTACAACAACTACTACTACTACCACTACTACTACAATTACTACTACCACTACAACTACTACTACAACAACTACTGCAACAACTACTACTACCACTACCACTCCTACTACTACAACAACTACTACTACCACTACCACTACTACCACTACCACTACTACCACTACCACTACTACCACTACAACTACTACTACTACTAACACTACTACTACTACCACTACTACTACCACTCCTACTACTACTACTACTGTTACTACTACTACTACTACTACCACTACAACTACTACCACTACAACTACTGCTACTACAACTACTGGTGCTGCTATTACTACTACTACTACCCATACTACTGCTATTACTACTGCTACCCATACTACTGCTATTACTACTACTACTACCCATACTACTGCTATTACTACTACTACTACCCATACTACTGCTATTACTACTACTACCCATACTACTGCTATTACTACTACTACCCATACTACTGCTATTACTACTACTACCCATACTACTACTACTACTACTACTACCCATACTACTACTACTACCCATACTACTGCTATTGCTACTACTACTACCCATACTACTGCTATTACTACTACTACTACCCATACTACTGCTATTACTACTACTACCACTACAACTACTGCTATTACTACTACTACTACCCATACTACTGCTATTACTACTACTACCCATACTACTACTTCTACTACTACTACCCATACTACTACTATTACTACTGCTACCCATACTACTGCTATTACTACTGCTACCCATACTACTGCTATTACTACTACTACTACCCATACTACTGCTATTACTACTACTACTACCCATACTACTGCTATTACTACTACTACCCATACTACTGCTATTACTACTACTACCCATACTACTGCTATTACTACTACTACCCATACTACTACTACTACTACTACTACTACCCATACTACTACTACTACCCATACTACTGCTATTGCTACTACTACTACCCATACTACTGCTATTACTACTACTACTACCCATACTACTGCTATTACTACTACTACTACCCATACTACTGCTATTACTACTACTACTACCCATACTACTGCTATTACTACTACTACTACCCATACTACTGCTATTACTACTGCTACCCATACTACTGCTATTACTACTGCTACCCATACTACTGCTATTACTACTACTACTACCCATACTACTGCTATTACTACTACTACTACCCATACTACTGCTATTACTACTACTACTACTACTACCACCCATACTACTGCTATTACTACTACTACCCATACTACTGCTATTACTACTACTACTACCCATACTACTACTACTACTACTACCCATACTACTGCTATTACTACTACTACCCATACTACTGATATTACTACTACTACTACCCATACTACTACTACTACTACTACCCATACTACTGCTATTACTACTACTACTGCTATTACTACCACTACTACCCATACTACTGCTATTACTACTACTACTGCTATTACTACCCATACTACTGCTATTACTACTACTACCCATACTACTACTACTACTACTACCCATACTACTGCTATTACTACTACTACCCATACTACTGCTATTACTAATACTACCCATACTACTGCTATTACTACTACTACCCATACAACTACTATTACTACTACTACCCATACTACTGCTATTACTACTACTACTACCCATACTACTGCTATTACTACTACTACTACCCATTCTACTACTATTACTACTACTACCCATACTACTGCTATTACTACTACTACTACCCATACTACTACTACTACTACTACTCATACTACTACTATTACTACTACACATACTACTGCTATTACTACTACCCTTACTACTACTATTACTACTACTACTACTACCCATACTACTGCTATTACTACTACTACTACCCATACTACTACTACCCATACTACTGCTATTACTACTACTACCCATATTACTACTACTACTATCCATACTACTACTACTACCAATACTACTACTATTACTACTACTACTACCCATACTACTGCTATTACTACTACTACCCATATTACTACTACTACTATCCATACTACTACTATTACTACTACTACTACCCATACTACTACTATTACTACTGCTACCCATACTACTGCTATTACTACTACTACTACCCATACTACTGCTATTACTACTACTACTACCCATACTACTGCTATTACTACTACTACTGCTATTACTACTACTACCCATACTACTACTACTACCCATACTACTGCTATTACTACTACTACCCATACTACTGCTATTACTAATACTACCCATACTACTGCTATTACTACTACTACCCATACTACTGCTATTACTACTACTACTACCCATACTACTGCTATTACTACTACTACTACCCATACTACTGCTATTACTACTACTACTACCCATACTACTGCTATTACTACTACCCATACTACTGCTATTACTACTACTACTACCCATACTACTACTACTACCCATACTACTACTATTACTACTACCCATACTACTGCTATTACTACTACTACTACTACCCATACTACTGCTATTACTACTACTACTTCCCATACTACTGCTATTACTACTACTACCCATACTACTGCTATTACTACTACTACTACCCATACTACTGCTATTACTACTACTACTACCCATACTACTGCTATTACTACTACTACTACCCATACTACTACTACTACCCATACTACTGCTATTACTACTACCCATACTACTGCTATTACTACTACTACTACCCATACTACTGCTATTACTACTACTACTACCCATACTACTACTATTACTACTACTACTACCCATACTACTGCTATTACTTCTACCCATACTACTGCTATTACTACTACTACTACTACCCATACTACTGCTATTACTACTACTACTACCCATACTACTGCTATTACTACTACTACCCATACTACTGCTATTACTACTACTACTACCCATACTACTACTACTACCCATACTACTGCTATTACTACTACCCATACTACTGCTATTACTACTACTACTACCCATACTACTGCTATTACTACTACTACTACCCATACTACTGCTATTACTACTACCCATACTACTACTACTACCCATACTACTACTATTACTACTACCCATACTACTGCTATTACTACTACTACTACCCATACTACTGCTATTACTACTACCCATACTACTGCTATTACTACTACTACTACCCATACTACTACTATTACTACTACTACTACCCATACTACTGCTATTACTACTGCTACCCATACTACTGCTATTACTACTACTACCCATACTACTGCTATTACTACTACTACCCATACTACTGCTATTACTACTACCCATACTACTGCTATTACTACTACTACTACTACCCATACTACTGCTATTACTACTACTACTACCCATACTACTGCTATTACTACTACTACTACCCATACTACTGCTATTACTACTACTACCCATACTACTGCTATTACTACTACCCATACTACTGCTATTACTACTACTACTACTACCCATATTACTGCTATTACTACTACTACTACCCATACTACTGCTATTACTACTACCCATACTACTGCTATTACTACTACTACTACCCATACTACTGCTATTACTACTACTACTACTACCCATACTACTGCTATTACTACTACCCATACTACTGCTATTACTACTACTACCCATACTACTGCTATTACTACTACCCATACTACTACTATTACTACTACCCATACTACTGCTATTACTACTACTACTACCCATACTACTGCTATTACTACTACTACTACCCATACTACTACCCATACTACTACTATTACTACTACCCATACTACTGCTATTACTACTACTACTACCCATACTACTGCTATTACTACTACCCATACTACTGCTATTACTACTACTACTACCTGTCAGGGTATAAAGCAAAGCGCTTTATACGGAAAAAGAAGGATCAAATAAAAATATCAACAGGGTTGATTCTATGAGGTGGACGTAAAAAAACACCTCAAGAAGACGACATTTGTAGATAATTTATGTTTTGCAATAATAAAACCCACTATTAACTGTTAGATAAAATATACAAATGATTTATTATATTACACAATAAAAATACAGTTGAATTGACACAAAACCATAAGCAATTTATATGGATGCAACACTCAGATTTGGCCACAAGATGGCTCTCTACCAAACACAATTACCCTATCACCTGGATAACACTAGGGGGCAGATGACTGGTCACACAATACACCATATATATATATATCTACCAGATTATTGCTCTGACAATATAACCAGTCCTGAGATTTAGTAGATTAGTCCTCCATGTTACCCGGATTATAGAAATTCACCAGAATATGGATTCCAAGGCGGAGATTCTTCTCGGAGTCAAGTTACATGCAATATTATATAATAGAATAAGAATAGCGCTGATACTGACAAAGCTGATTTATATATCCTCTATATCATGTAGGATCTGTAGTGATCTGTATCCTCTATATCATGTAGGATCTGTATCCTCTATATCATGTAGGATCTGTAGTGATCTGTATCCTCTGTAGTGATCTGTATCCTCTGTAGTGATCTGTATCCTCTATATCATGTAGGATCTGTAGTGATCTGTATCCTCTATATCATGTAGGATCTGTAGTGATCTGTATCCTCTATATCATGTAGGATCTGTAGTGATCTGTATCCTCTGTATCATGTAGGATCTGTATCCTCTATATCATGTAGGATCTGTAGTGATCTGTATCCTCTATATCATGTAGGATCTGTAGTGATCTGTATCCTCTATATCATGTAGGATCTGTAGTGATCTGTATCCTCTATATCATGTAGGATCTGTAGTGATCTGTATCCTCTGTAGTGATCTGTATCCTCTGTATCATGTAGGATCTGTAGTGATCTGTATCCTCTATATCATGTAGGATCTGTAGTGATCTGTATCCTCTGTAGTGATCTGTATCCTCTGTAGTGATCTGTATCCTCTATATCATGTAGGATCTGTAGTGATCTGTATCCTCTGTAGTGATCTGTATCCTCTGTAGTGATCTGTATCCTCTATATCATGTAGGATCTGTAGTGATCTGTATCCTCTATATCATGTAGGATCTGTAGTGATCTGTATCCTCTGTAGTGATCTGTATCCTCTGTAGTGATCTGTATCCTCTGTATCATGTAGGATCTGTAGTGATCTGTATCCTCTGTATCATGTAGGATCTGTAGTGATCTGTATCCTCTATATCATGTAGGATCTGTAGTGATCTGTATCCTCTGTATCATGTAGGATCTGTAGTGATCTGTATCCTCTGTATCATGTAGGATCTGTAGTGATCTGTATCCTCTGTATCATGTAGGATCTGTAGTGATCTGTATCCTGTATCATGTAGGATCTGTAGTGATCTGTATCTCCTCTGTATCATGTAGGATCTGTAGTGATCTGTATCCTCTGTATCATGTAGGATCTGTAGTGATCTGTATCCTCTGTATCATGTAGGATCTGTAGTGATCTGTATCATGTAGGATCTGTAGTGATCTGTATCCTCTATATCATGTAGGATCTGTAGTGATCTGTATCCTCTGTATCATGTATCCTCTGTAGTGATCTGTATCCTCTATATCATGTAGGATCTGTAGTGATCTGTATCCTCTGTAGTGATCTGTATCCTCTATATCATGTAGGATCTGTAGTGATCTGTATCCTCTGTATCATGTAGGATCTGTAGTGATCTGTATCCTCTGTATCATGTAGGATCTGTAGTGATCTGTATCCTGTATCATGTAGGATCTGTAGTGATCTGTATCATGTAGGATCTGTAGTGATCTGTATCCTCTGTAGTGATCTGTATCCTCTGTAGTGATCTGTATCCTCTGTAGTGATCTGTATCCTCTGTATCATGTATCCTCTGTAGTGATCTGTATCCTCTATATCATGTAGGATCTGTAGTGATCTGTATCCTCTGTAGTGATCTGTATCCTCTATATCATGTAGGATCTGTAGTGATCTGTATCCTCTGTAGTGATCTGTATCCTCTGTAGTGATCTGTATCCTCTGTATCATGTAGGATCTGTAGTGATCTGTATCCTCTGTATCATGTAGGATCTGTATCCTCTATATCATGTAGGATCTGTAGTGATCTGTATCCTCTATATCATGTAGGATCTGTAGTGATCTGTATCCTCTGTAGTGATCTGTATCCTCTGTATCATGTAGGATCTGTAGTGATCTGTATCCTCTGTAGTGATCTGTATCCTCTGTATCATGTAGGATCTGTAGTGATCTGTATCCTCTGTAGTGATCTGTATCCTCTGTATCATGTAGGATCTGTAGTGATCTGTATCCTCTGTAGTGATCTGTATCCTCTGTATCATGTAGGATCTGTAGTGATCTGTATCCTCTGTATCATGTAGGATCTGTAGTGATCTGTATCCTGTATCATGTAGGATCTGTAGTGATCTGTATCCTCTGTAGTGATCTGTATCTCCTCTGTATCATGTAGGATCTGTAGTGATCTGTATCCTCTGTAGTGATCTGTATCCTCTGTAGTGATCTGTATCCTCTGTAGTGATCTGTATCCTCTGTAGTGATCTGTATCCTCTGTATCATGTATCCTCTGTAGTGATCTGTATCCTCTGTATCATGTAGGATCTGTAGTGATCTGTATCCTCTGTAGTGATCTGTATCCTCTGTATCATGTAGGATCTGTAGTGATCTGTATCCTCTGTATCATGTATCCTCTTTAGTGATCTGTATCCTCTGTATCATGTAGGATCTATAGTGATCTGTATCCTCTGTAGTGATCTGTATCTCCTCTGTATCATGTAGGATCTGTAGTGATCTGTATCTCCTCTGTATCATGTAGGATCTGTAGTGATCTGTATCCTCTGTATCATGTAGGATCTGTAGTGATCTGTATCCTCTGTAGTGATCTGTATCCTCTGTAGTGATCTGTATCTCCTCTGTATCATGTAGGATCTGTAGTGATCTGTATCCTCTGTAGTGATCTGTATCCTCTGTAGTGATCTGTATCCTCTGTAGTGATCTGTATCCTCTGTAGTGATCTGTATCCTCTGTAGTGATCTGTATCCTCTATATCATGTAGGATCTGTAGTGATCTGTATCCTCTGTATCATGTATCCTCTGTAGTGATCTGTATCCTCTGTATCATGTAGGATCTGTAGTGATCTGTATCCTCTGTAGTGATCTGTATCCTCTGTATCATGTAGGATCTGTAGTGATCTGTATCCTCTGTATCATGTATCCTCTGTAGTGATCTGTATCCTCTGTATCATGTAGGATCTATAGTGATCTGTATCCTCTG
This sequence comes from Hyla sarda, assembly GCF_029499605.1. Classification (NCBI taxonomy): domain Eukaryota; kingdom Metazoa; phylum Chordata; class Amphibia; order Anura; family Hylidae; genus Hyla; species Hyla sarda. The sequence continues at coordinate 28,081 of NW_026608811.1, read as the reverse complement.
TATCATGTAGGATCTGTAGTGATCTGTATCCTCTGTATCATGTAGGATCTATAGTGATCTGTATCCTCTGTATCATGTATCCTCTGTAGTGATCTGTATCCTCTGTATCATGTAGGATCTATAGTGATCTGTATCCTCTGTATCATGTAGGATCTATAGTGATCTGTATCCTCTGTAGTGATCTGTATCTCCTCTGTATCATGTAGGATCTGTAGTGATCTGTATCTCCTCTGTATCATTTAGGATCTGTAGTGATCTGTATCCTCTGTATCATGTAGGATCTGTAGTGATCTGTATCCTCTGTAGTGATCTGTATCCTCTGTAGTGATCTGTATCATGTAGGATCTGTAGTGATCTGTATCCTCTGTATCATGTAGGATCTGTAGTGATCTGTATCCTCTGTATCATGTAGGATCTGTAGTGATCTGTATCCTCTGTATCATGTAGGATCTGTAGTGATCTGTATCCTCTGTATCATGTAGGATCTGTAGTGATCTGTATCCTCTGTAGTGATCTGTATCCTCTGTATCATGTAGGATCTGTAGTGATCTGTATCCTCTATATCATGTAGGATCTGTAGTGATCTGTATCCTCTATATCATGTAGGATCTGTAGTGATCTGTATCCTCTGTAGTGATCTGTATCCTCTATCATGTAGGATCTGTAGTGATCTGTATCCTCTGCATCATGTATCCTCTGTAGTGATCTGTATCCTCTGTATCATGTAGGATCTGTAGTGATCTGTATCCTCTGTATCATGTAGGATCTGTAGTGATCTGTATCCTCTGTAGTGATCTGTATCCTCTATATCATGTAGGATCTGTAGTGATCTGTATCCTCTGTATCATGTAGGATCTGTAGTGATCTGTATCCTCTATATCATGTAGGATCTGTAGTGATCTGTATCCTCTATATCATGTAGGATCTGTAGTGATCTGTATCCTCTGTATCATGTAGGATCTGTAGTGATCTGTATCCTCTGTAGTGATCTGTATCTCCTCTGTATCATGTAGGATCTGTAGTGATCTGTATCCTCTGTAGTGATCTGTATCCTCTTGTAGTGATCTGTATCCTCTGTAGTGATCTGTATCCTCTGTAGTGATCTGTATCCTCTGTAGTGATCTGTATCCTCTGTATCATGTATCCTCTGTAGTGATCTGTATCCTCTGTATCATGTAGGAGTCTGTAGTGATCTGTATCCTCTGTAGTGATCTTATCCTCTGTACATGTATCCTCTGTAGTGATCTGTATCCTCTATAATCATGTAGGATCTGTAGTGATCTGTATCCTCTGTAGTGATCTGTATCCTCTATATCATGTAGGATCTGTAGTGATCTGTATCCTCTGTAGTGATCTGTATCCTCTGTATCATGTATCCTCTGTAGTGATCTGTATCCTCTATATCATGTAGGATCTGTAGTGATCTGTATCCTCTGTATCATGTAGGATCTGTAGTGATCTGTATCCTCTGTATCATGTAGGATCTATAGTGATCTGTATCCTCTGTATCATGTAGGATCTGTAGTGATCTGTATCCTCTGTATCATGTAGGATCTGTAGTGATCTGTATCCTCTGTATCATGTAGGATCTGTAGTGATCTGTATCCTCTATATCATGTAGGATCTGTAGTGATCTGTATCCTCTGTAGTGATCTGTATCCTCTATCATGTAGGATCTGTAGTGATCTGTATCCTCTGCATCATGTATCCTCTGTAGTGATCTGTATCCTCTGTATCATGTAGGATCTGTAGTGATCTGTATCCTCTGTATCATGTAGGATCTGTAGTGATCTGTATCCTCTGCATCATGTATCCTCTGTAGTGATCTGTATCCTCTGTATCATGTAGGATCTGTAGTGATCTGTATCCTCTGTATCATGTAGGATCTGTAGTGATCTGTATCCTCTGTATCATGTAGGATCTGTAGTGATCTGTATCCTCTATATCATGTAGGATCTGTAGTGATCTGTATCCTCTGTATCATGTAGGATCTGTAGTGATCTGTATCCTCTGCATCATGTATCCTCTGTAGTGATCTGTATCCTCTGTATCATGTAGGATCTGTAGTGATCTGTATCCTCTGTATCATGTAGGATCTGTAGTGATCTGTATCCTCTGTATCATGTAGGATCTGTAGTGATCTGTATCCTCTGTATCATGTAGGATCTGTAGTGATCTGTCTCCTCTGTAGATCTGTATCTCCTCTGTAGTGATCTGTATCCTCTGGATCTGTATCCTCTGTAGTGATCTGTATCCTGCTGTCAGTGATCTGATCCTCTGTAGTGATACTGTATCCTCTGTATCTATCTGTATCTCTGTAGTGATCTGTATACCTCTGTATCATGTAGGATCTGTAGTGATCTGTATCCTCTGTAGTGATCTGTATCCTCTGTATCATGTAGGATCTATACGTGATCTGTATCCTCTGTAGTGATCTGTATCATGTAGGATCTGTAGTGATCTGTATCCTCTTGTATCATGTAGGATCTGTAGTGATCTGTATCCTCTGTATCATGTAGGGATCTGTAGTGATCTAGTATCTCTGTAGTGATCTGTATCCTCTGTATCATGTATCCTCTGTAGTGATCTGTATCCTCTGTATCATGTAGGATCTGTAGTGATCTGTATCCTCTGTATCATGTAGGATCTGTAGTGATCTGTATCCTCTGTATCATGTAGGACTCTGTAGTGATCTGTATCTCCTCTGTATCATGTAGGATCTGTAGTGATCTGTATCCTCTGTAATCATGTAGGATCTGTAGTGATCTGGTATCCTCTGTAGTGATCTGTATCCTCTGTATCATGAAGGATCTG
>NW_026608811.1:0-25067 GCF_029499605.1 Hyla sarda | reverse complement strand
CAACTCCAATCTGATCCACCGAACTGCCCATCAGTATTTCTCATGGCATCTGAGGGGTTAATGCCGCCATTACTGGTGGGTCTGTGAGGTGAGAGCAGCGGGACTCAGTGTGTCACTGATCAGAGCCGCAGCAGTCTGATCCTCGGGGGTTGTGTGTTCTTCCTCATCTGTATGTAACAGCCAATCAGAGAGCAGCCTTCATGGGCGGGGCCAGTAAACTGATCTGTGATTGGCTCCTCCAGGTCATCCAGGACATGAACAACCTGAAGAGACTGATCCGGCAGGCGGAGAGCAGCCATTACGCCCTGTTCCGCTGCTACAACTTCCTGAAGAACTGTGGGAACGGGGACATCCTGCTGCAGATCGTGAAGGTGGAGCATGCGGAGATGGCGGAGGCCCGAAGTGTGGTGACCGTACTGGAGGAGTTCATCCGGGAGGAGGGCTTCTCTGTCCACGACTCCTGACCCCCGGGACTCCGCCTACTGCGTCATGTGTGTGTGTGGTTTACAGTCCTGTCCGTACTGGGGCCCTGTATATGGGTCCTCTAGGGGCCCCTAATCATTTCATATATAAAGGAGGCTCCCAACCTCCGTATATGGGTCCTTTACCTGCCCCTGGGGCCCCTAATCATTTCATATATAAAGGAAGCTCCCAACCTCCGTATATGGGTCCTTTACCTGCCCCTGGGGCCCCTAATCATTTCATATATAAAGGAGGCTCACAACCTCCGTATATGGGTCCTCCACCTGCCCCTGGGGCCCCTAATCATTTCATATATAAAGGAGGCTCCCAACCTCCATATATGGGTCCTCTACCTGCCCCTGGGGCCCCTAATCATTTCATATATAAAGGAGGCTCCCAACCTTCGTATATGGGTCCTCCACCTGCCCCTGGGGCCCCTAATCATTTCATATATAAAGGAGGCTCCCAACCTCCGTATATGGGTCCTTTACCTGCCCTCGTAGATATTTGTATCCTCTTGTCATAGTTTTTATTTTATTACCTTTAAAGTTGAACCGCGTCTCCTATACAGAGGAACAACTACAACCCCCATCCGGACCTGATGTGTCTATGGGGGGGGTACTGGCCCCTAATAGACACTTTACTCTCCAGACATTTCCGGGTGTACACAGTGAGGTCCCCCCATAGACACTTTACTCTCCAGACATTTCCGGGTGTACACAGTGAGGTCCCCCCCCATAGACACTTTACTCTCCAGACATTTCCGGGTGTACACAGTGAGGTCCCCCCCCCCCCCATAGACACTTTACTCTCCATACATTTCCGGGTGTACACAGTGAGGTCCCCCCATAGACACTTTACTCTCCAGACATTTCCGGGTGTACACAGTGAGGTCCCCCCCCCTAGACACTTTACTCTCCATACATTTCCGGGTGTACACAGTGAGGTCCCCCCCCCCCCCCATAGACACTTTACTCTCCAGACATTTCCGGGTGTACACAGTGAGGTCCCCCCCATAGACACTTTACTCTTCAGACATTTCCGGGTGTACACAGTGAGGTCCCCCCCATAGACACTTTACTCTCCAGACATTTCCGGGTGTACACAGTGAGGTCCCCCCCATAGACACTTTACTCTCCAGACATTTCCGGGTGTACACAGTGAGGTCCCCCCATAGACACTTTACTCTCCAGACATTTCCGGGTGTACACAGTGAGGGTCCCCCCCCATAGACACTTTACTCTCCAGACATTTCCGGGTGTACACAGTGAGGTCCCCCCCCCCCATAGACACTTTACTCTCCAGACATTTCCGGGTGTACACAGTGAGGTCCCCCCCCCATAGACACTTTACTCTCCATACATTTCCGGGTGTACACAGTGAGGTCCCCCCCCCCCCCCATAGACACTTTACTCTCCAGACATTTCCGGGTGTACACAGTGAGGTCCCCCCCATAGACACTTTACTCTCCAGACATTTCCGGGTGTACACAGTGAGGTCCCCCCCCCCCATAGACACTTTACTCTCCAGACATTTCCGGGTGTACACAGTGAGGTCCCCCCCCCCCCCCCCCATAGACACTTTACTCTCCAGACATTTCCGGGTGTACACAGTGAGGTCCCCCCATAGACACTTTACTCTCCAGACATTTCCGGGTGTACACAGTGAGGTGGTCCCCCCCATAGACACTTTACTCTCCATACATTTCCGGGTGTACACAGTGAGGTCCCCCCCCCCCCCCCATAGACACTTTACTCTCCAGACATTTCTGGGTGTACACAGTGAGGTCCCCCCCCCCATAGACACTTTACTCTCCAGACATTTCCGGGTGTACACAGTGAGGTCCCCCCCATAGACACTTTACTCTCCAGACATTTCCGGGTGTACACAGTGAGGTCCCCCCCCCCCCCCCCATAGACACTTTACTCTCCAGACATTTCCGGGTGTACACAGTGAGGTCCCCCCCCATAGACACTTTACTCTCCAGACATTTCCGGGTGTACACAGTGAGGTCCCCCCCCCCCATAGACACTTTACTCTCCAGACATTTCCGGGTGTACACAGTGAGGTCCCCCCCCCCCCCCATAGACACTTTACTCTCCAGACATTTCCGGGTGTACACAGTGAGGTCCCCCCCCATAGACACTTTACTCTCCAGACATTTCCGGGTGTACACAGTGAGGTCCCCCCCCCCCCATAGACACTTTACTCTCCAGACATTTCCGGGTGTACACAGTGAGGTCCCCCCCCCCCCCATAGACACTTTACTCTCCAGACATTTCCGGGTGTACACAGTGAGGTCCCCCCCCCCCCCCCATAGACACTTTACTCTCCAGACATTTCCGGGTGTACACAGTGAGGTCCCCCCCCATAGACACTTTACTCTCCAGACATTTCCGGGTGTACACAGTGAGGTCCCCCCCCCCCCCCATAGACACTTTACTCTCCAGACATTTCCGGGTGTACACAGTGAGGTCCCCCCCCCCATAGACACTTTACTCTCCAGACATTTCCGGGTGTACACAGTGAGGTCCCCCCATAGACACTTTACTCTCCAGACATTTCCGGGTGTACACAGTGAGGTCCCCCCCCCCCCCCCCCATAGACACTTTACTCTCCAGACATTTCCGGGTGTACACAGTGAGGTCCCCCCCATAGACACTTTACTCTCCAGACATTTCCGGGTGTACACAGTGAGGTCCCCCCCCCCCCATAGACACTTTACTCTCCAGACATTTCCGGGTGTACACAGTGAGGTCCCCCCCCCCCCCCATAGACACTTTACTCTCCAGACATTTCCGGGTGTACACAGTGAGGTCCCCCCATAGACACTTTACTCTCCAGACATTTCCGGGTGTACACAGTGAGGTGGTCCCCCCCATAGACACTTTACTCTCCATACATTTCCGGGTGTACACAGTGAGGTCCCCCCCCCCCCCCCATAGACACTTTACTCTCCAGACATTTCCGGGTGTACACAGTGAGGTCCCCCCCCCCATAGACACTTTACTCTCCAGACATTTCCGGGTGTACACAGTGAGGTCCCCCCCATAGACACTTTACTCTCCAGACATTTCCGGGTGTACACAGTGAGGTCCCCCCCCCCCATAGACACTTTACTCTCCAGACATTTCCGGGTGTACACAGTGAGGTCCCCCCCCCATAGACACTTTACTCTCCAGACATTTCCGGGTGTACACAGTGAGGTCCCCCCCCCCCCCATAGACACTTTACTCTCCAGACATTTCCGGGTGTACACAGTGAGGTCCCCCCCCCCCCATAGACACTTTACTCTCCAGACATTTCCGGGTGTACACAGTGAGGTCCCCCCCCCCCCATAGACACTTTACTCTCCAGACATTTCCGGGTGTACACAGTGAGGTCCCCCCCCATAGACACTTTACTCTCCAGACATTTCCGGGTGTACACAGTGAGGTCCCCCCCCCCCCCCATAGACACTTTACTCTCCAGACATTTCCGGGTGTACACAGTGAGGTCCCCCCCCCCCCATAGACACTTTACTCTCCAGACATTTCCGGGTGTACACAGTGAGGTCCCCCCCCATAGACACTTTACTCTCCAGACATTTCCGGGTGTACACAGTGAGGTCCCCCCCCCCCCCCCCCCATAGACACTTTACTCTCCAGACATTTCCGGGTGTACACAGTGAGGTCCCCCCCCATAGACACTTTACTCTCCAGACATTTCCGGGTGTACACAGTGAGGTCCCCCCCCCCCCCCATAGACACTTTACTCTCCAGACATTTCCGGGTGTACACAGTGAGGTGGTCCCCCCCCCATAGACACTTTACTCTCCAGACATTTCCGGGTGTACACAGTGAGGTCCCCCCCCCCCATAGACACTTTACTCTCCAGACATTTCCGGGTGTACACAGTGAGGTCCCCCCCCCCCCCCATAGACACTTTACTCTCCAGACATTTCCGGGTGTACACAGTGAGGTCCCCCCCCATAGACACTTTACTCTCCAGACATTTCCGGGTGTACACAGTGAGGTCTCCCCCCCCCCCCCATAGACACTTTACTCTCCAGACATTTCCGGGTGTACACAGTGAGGTCCCCCCCCATAGACACTTTACTCTCCAGACATTTCCGGGTGTACACAGTGAGGTCCCCCCCAAGGCACTACTGATGTCATGTGATGTGAACATCCTGTCTGTACTTCTACTCCTGCCGTGTACTAAATAAAGCTGCTGGGCTCTAATTATTGGGTTCTCTTCTATATCCTGACCCCATGAGCCGCCAATCTAACCTGTTACAGCCCCGAGGTTGGGGGCTCGTCCGGGATGGGGATGTACTGTGTGCCTGCTACAGCCATGAGGAGCCGCAGAGGAACATGGGAAAATCATTCCTGGCATTGTGTCCACCACCTGGGGCTCCGGATCACTGCCAGCGGGATGAGCACTCCGCATCACAAGAAGCGGCAATTACTGCCACAAGAGAAACCCCGGGGGAGGACTGTGAAGATCCCTGTTATATTTGGCTATCTTATCCTCCAGAGCTGCACTCGATATTCCGCTGTTACATCAGGTCTTATCCTCCAGAGCTGCACTCGCTATTCCGCTGTTACATCAGGTCTTATCCTCCAGAGCTGCACTCACTATTCTGCTGTTACATCATGTCTTATCCTCCAGAGCTGCACTCACTATTCTGCTGTTACATCACGTCTTATCCTCCAGAGCTGCACTCACTATTCCGCTGTTACATCATGTCTTATCCTCCAGAGCTGCACTCGCTATTCCGCTGTTACATCATGTCTTATCCTCCAGAGCTGCACTCGCTATTCCGCTGTTACATCATGTCTTATCCTCCAGAGCTGCACTCGCTATTCTGCTATTACATCACGTCTTATCCTCCAGAGCTGTACTCACTATTCTGCTGTTACATCACGTCTTATCCTCCAGAGCTGCACTCACTATTCCGCAGTTACATCACGTCTTATCCTCCAGAGCTGCACTCACTGTTCTGCTGTTACACCATAGCGATCAACAACCCCCCCCCCCCCCCAACACCATAGCGATCAACAACCCCCCCCCCCCCAACACCATAGCGATCAACAAACCCCCCAACACCATAGCGATCAACAAACCCCCCCAACACCATAGCGATCAACAAACCCCCCCAACACCATAGCGATCAACACCCCCCCAACACCATAGCGATCAACACCCCCCCAACACCATAGCGATCAACACCCCCCCAACACCATAGCGATCAACAACCCCCCCCCCCCCCCAACACCATAGCGATCAACAACCCCCCAACACCATAGCGATCAACAACCCCCCCCCAACACCATAGCGATCAACAACCCCCCCAACACCATAGCGATCAACAACCCCCCCCAACACCATAGCGATCAACAACCCCCCCAACACCATAGCGATCAACAACCCCCCCAACACCATAGCGATCAACAACCCCCCCAACACCATAGCGATCAACAAACCCCCCCAACACCATAGCGATCAACAACCCCCCCCAACACCATAGCGATCAACAAACCCCCCCAACACCATAGCGATCAACAACCCCCCCAACACCATAGCGATCAACAACCCCCCCAACACCATAGCGAACAACCCCCCCCCCCCCCCAACACCATAGCGAACAACCCCCCCCCCCCCCAACACCATAGCGATCAACAACCCCCCCAACACCATAGCGATCAACAACCCCCCCCAACACCATAGCGATCAACAAACCCCCCCCCCCAACCCCATAGCGATAAACAAACCCCCCCCCCCAACACCATAGCGATCAACAAACCCCCCCCAACACCATAGCGACCAACAACCCCCCCCAACACCATAGCGATCAACAACCCCCCCCAACACCATAGCGATCAACAACCCCCCCCCCCCCCAACACCATAGCGATCAACAACCCCCAACACCATAGCGATCAACAACCCCCCCAACACCATAGCGATCAACAACCCCCCCAACACCATAGCGATCAACAACCCCCCCCCAACACCATAGCGATCAACAACCCCCCCCAACACCATAGCGATCAACAACCCCCCCCCCCAACACCATAGCGATCAACAAACCCCCCCAACACCATAGCGACCAACAAACCCCCCCAACACCATAGCGACCAACAACCCCCCCCAACACCATAGCGATCAACAACCCCCCAACACCATAGCGATCAACAACCCCCCCAACACCATAGCGATCAACAACCCCCCCAACACCATAGCGATCAACAACCCCCCCCAACACCATAGCGATCAACAACCCCCCCCAACACCATAGCGATCAACAACCCCCCCAACACCATAGCGATCAACAACCCCCCCCCCCCCCCCAACACCATAGCGATCAACAACCCCCCCCCCCAACACCATAGCGATCAACAACCCCCCCCAACACCATAGCGATCAACAACCCCCCCAACAACATAGCGATCAACAACCTCCCCCCAACACCATAGCGATCAACAACCCCCCCAACACCATAGCGATCAACACCCCCCCCAACACCATAGCGATCAACAACCCCCCCAACAACATAGCGATCAACAACCTCCCCCCAACACCATAGCGATCAACAACCTCCCCCCAACACCATAGCGATCAACAACCTCCCCCCAACACCATAGCGATCAACAACCCCCCCAACACCATAGCGATCAACAACCCCCCCCCCCCCCCCCAACACCATAGCGATCAACAACCCCCCCAACACCATAGCGAACAACCCCCCCAACACCATAGCGAACAACCCCCCCCCCCCAACACCATAGCGATCAACACCCCCCCCCCCAACACCATAGCGATCAACACCCCCCCCCCCCCCCAACACCATAGCGATCAACACCCCCCCCCCCAACACCATAGCGATCAACACCCCCCCCCAACACCATAGCGATCAACAACCCCCCCCCCCAACACCATAGCGATCAACAACCCCCCCCCAACACCATAGCGATCAACAACACCCCCCCAACACCATAGCGATCAACAACCCCCCCAACAACATAGCGATCAACAACCTCCCCCCAACACCATAGCGATCAACAACCTCCCCCCAACACCATAGCGATCAACAACCCCCCCAACACCATAGCGATCAACAACCTCCCCCCAACACCATAGCGATCAACAACCCCCCCAACACCATAGCGATCAACAACCCCCCCCCCCCCAACACCATAGCGATCAACAACCCCCCCAACACCATAGCGAACAACCCCCCCCCCCAACACCATAGCGAACAACCCCCCCCCCCCAACACCATAGCGATCAACAACCCCCCCCCCAACACCATAGCGATCAACACCCCCCCCCCCCCCCCCCCCAACACCATAGCGATCAACACCCCCCCCCCAACACCATAGCGATCAACAACCCCCCCCCAACACCATAGCGATCAACAACCCCCCCCCAACACCATAGCGATCAACAACCCCCCCAACACCATAGCGATCAACAACCCCCCCCAACACCATAGCGATCAACAACCCCCCCCCCAACACCATAGCGATCAACAACCCCCCCCCCCCCCCCCAACACCATAGCGATCAACAACCCCCCCCCCCCCAACACCATAGCGATCAACAACCCCCCCCAACACCATAGCAATCAACAACCCCCCCCCCCCCCCCAACACCATAGCGATCAACAACCCCCCCCCCCAACACCATAGCGATCAACAACCCCCCCCCCCCCCCAACACCATAGCAATCAACAAACCCCCCCAACACCATAGCGATCAACAACCCCCCCCCCAACACCATAGCAATCAACAACCCCCCCCAACACCATAGCGATCAACAACCCCCCCCCCCCCCCCCCGACACCATAGCGATCAACAACTCCCCCCCCCCAACACCATAGCGATCAACAACCCCCCCCCCGACACCATAGCGATCAACAACCCCCCCCCCCCCACACCATAGCGAACAACCCCCCCCCAACACCATAACGATCAACAACCCCCCCCCAACACCATAACGATCAACAACCCCCCCAACACCATAACGATCAACAACCCCCCCCCCCCAACACCATAACGATCAACAACCCCCCTCCCCCCCAACACCTTAACGATCAACAACCCCCCCCCCCCAACACCTTAACGATCAACAACCCCCCCCCCCCCCCAACACCATAACGATCAACAACCCCCCTCCCCCCCCGCCCACCAATACCATAGTGGTCAACAACAACAACCCCCCCCCCAACACTGATCACTATGGTGTTGTTTGGGGGGGGGGGGGGTTGTTGAACACTATGGTGTTGGGGGGGGGGGGTTGTTGATCACTATGGTGTTGGGGGGGGGGGGGGGGGGGTTGTTGATCACTATGGTGTTGGGGGGGGGTTGTTGATCACTATGGTGTTGGGGGGGGGGGGTTGTTGATCACTATGGTGTTGGGGGGGGGGGGGTTGTTGATCACTGTGGTGTTGGGGGGGGTTGTTGATCACTATGGTGTTGGGGGGGGGTTGTTGATCACTATGGTGTTGGGGGGGGGTTGTTCACTATGGTGTTGGGGGGGGTTGTTGATCACTATGGTGTTGGGGGGGGTTGTTGATCGCTATGGCGTTGGGGGGGTTGTTGATCACTATGGTGTTGGGGGGGGTTGTTCACTATGGCGTTGGGGGGGTTGTTGATCACTTCGGTGTTGGGGGGGTTGTTGATCACTATGGTGTTGGGGGGGGGTTGTTGATCACTATGGTGTTGGGGGGGTTGTTGATCACTATGGAGATGGGGGGGGGGGTGTTGTTGATCACTATGGAGATGGGGGGGGGGGGGGGGGGGTTTGAGCCTATTCCAGATGGGTTTCTGTTGCTCATCATGACCATATTGGCCCGGTGGGCAAACACAATGGCATACAATCCGCCTGATGCCCCCCTATCAGCCACAGAAGAACAATGAGACGTCTTCAGACACCACCATGAATAATGGACGGCTGAGTGACCTCTCACCTGCCAGGATGCCGGCTACGTACACAAAGCCGACCCCCAGTGCACCCTCCAGAAGCTGCAGCGCAACGTATACCCCCCAGATGCTCTATCCTGGAAGACAAGACACCATTATATGAGGGGGACCTCCTTTACCCAGCACATTGTCTGACGACACCCCGCCGCGCGCAGCCCCCACTCGGTCTGACGACACCCCGCCGCGCGCAGCCCCCACTCGGTCTGACAACACCCCGCCGCGCGCAGCCCCCACTCGGTCTGACACCCCGCCGCGCGCAGCCCCCACTCGGTCTGACGACACCCCGCCGCGCGCAGCCCCCACTCGGTCTGACGACACCCCGCCGCGCGCAGCCCCCACTCGGTCTGACGACACCCCCGCCGCGCGCAGCCCCCACTCGGTCTGACGACACCCCCGCCGCGCGCAGCCCCCACTCGGTCTGACGAGATCATTGTACAATCAAAATCCCTGTGACGTTTGACCCCTACTATGGCTGAGGGGCCCCCATATATACACCATATGCCTCCTAAGTTCTCACCATTATTGGGGGCTGCACGGGAGGCAGAAAATGGTCATCACTCACCTGGCATGCATGAAGATGTAGCGCCATGCCTGCGCCCGAAGCTGCGGGTGATAGACCAGTGGGATCTGCCTCAGGTACTGGGAATGCATCACTTGCAGGACGAAGTGGTCAAGATGAAGACCATAGTACCCAAAGATGGCGACCTGCAGCAGTGAACCATATAGTGACCTCCTATAGCCATCATCTCCTCCACCATGGTGGCAATGCCCCGCCTCTACTGGGGTCTCCATCACACACGGGACCAACTCACCTCCACAATGGTGAACGTAATCATGATCCAGGGAGGGGGACACCCCGTGTAGTTGTCATAGAACCACTTGCGGTCTATTTCTCGGGGCAGGGTCACATAGGCAACATGGCGGATCAGGCGCCAGCTGGACTCCTCCAGGAGAGGTTATTGCACAAGGGACAGTTTCCTTATAGAATGGCGCGGTGGAAGCTGTTTGACCGACCTCGTTACCCATCTTAAAGAGAAGCATTATAACCATACACGGGAGAGGGCACCCCGGGGACACAGTATAGAATATGGCGCCACCACCCAAGTATTCACCCCCAACCAAACCACAGTACACAGTACACAGTACACACCCCCGACCAAACCACAGTACACAGTACACACCCCCGACCAAACCACAGTACACAGTACACACCCCCGACCAAACCACAGTACACAGTACACACCCCCGACCAAACCACAGTACACACCCCCGACCAAACCACAGTACACACCCCCGACCAAACCACAGTACACAGTACACACCCCCCCAACCAAACCACAGTACACAGCACACCCCCCCAACCAAACCACAGTACACAGCACACCCCCCCAACCAAACCACAGTACACAGCACACCCCCCCAACCAAACCACAGTACACAGCACACCCCCCCAACCAAACCACAGTACACAGCACACCCCCCCAACCAAACCACAGTACACAGCACACCCCCCCAACCAAACCACAGTACACAGCACACCCCCCCAACCAAACCACAGTACACAGCACACCCCCCCCAACCAAACCACAGTACACAGCACACCCCCCCAACCAAACCACAGTACACAGCACACCCCCCCAACCAAACCACAGTACACAGCACACCCCCCCAACCAAACCACAGTACACAGCACACCCCCCCAACCAAACCACAGTACACAGCACACCCCCCCAACCAAACCACAGTACACAGCACACCCCCCCAACCAAACCACAGTACACAGCACACCCCCCCAACCAAACCACAGTACACAGCACACCCCCCCAACCAAACCACAGTACACAGCACACCCCCCCAACCAAACCACAGTACACAGCACACCCCCCCAACCAAACCACAGTACACAGCACACCCCCCCAACCAAACCACAGTACACAGCACACCCCCCCAACCAAACCACAGTACACAGCACACCCCCCCAACCAAACCACAGTACACAGCACACCCCCCCAACCAAACCACAGTACACAGCACACCCCCCCAACCAAACCACAGTACACAGCACACCCCCCCAACCAAACCACAGTACACAGCACACCCCCCCAACCAAACCACAGTACACAGCACACCCCCCCAACCAAACCACAGTACACAGCACACCCCCCCAACCAAACCACAGTACACAGCACACCCCCCCAACCAAACCACAGTACACAGCACACCCCCCCAACCAAACCACAGTACACAGCACACCCCCCCAACCAAACCACAGTACACAGCACACCCCCCCAACCAAACCACAGTACACAGCACACCCCCCCAACCAAACCACAGTACACAGCACACCCCCCCAACCAAACCACAGTACACAGCACACCCCCCCAACCAAACCACAGTACACAGCACACCCCCCCAACCAAACCACAGTACACAGCACACCCCCCCAACCAAACCACAGTACACAGCACACCCCCCCAACCAAACCACAGTACACAGCACACCCCCCCAACCAAACCACAGTACACAGCACACCCCCCCAACCAAACCACAGTACACAGCACACCCCCCCAACCAAACCACAGTACACAGCACACCCCCCCAACCAAACCACAGTACACAGCACACCCCCCCAACCAAACCACAGTACACAGCACACCCCCCCAACCAAACCACAGTACACAGCACACCCCCCCAACCAAACCACAGTACACAGCACACCCCCCCAACCAAACCACAGTACACAGCACACCCCCCCAACCAAACCACAGTACACAGCACACCCCCCCAACCAAACCACAGTACACAGCACACCCCCCCAACCAAACCACAGTACACAGCACACCCCCCCAACCAAACCACAGTACACAGTATACCCCCCCAACCAAACCACAGTACACAGTATACCCCCCCAACCAAACCACAGTACACAGTATACCCCCCCAACCAAACCACAGTACACAGTATACCCCCCCCCAACCAAACCACAGTACACAGTATACCCCCCCCCAACCAAACCACAGTACACAGTATACCCCCCCCCAACCAAACCACAGTACACAGTATACCCCCCCAACCAAACCACAGTACACAGTATACCCCCCCAACCAAACCACAGTACACAGTATACCCCCCCAACCAAACCACAGTACACAGTATACCCCCCCAACCAAACCACAGTACACAGTACACCCCCCCAACCAAACCACAGTACACAGTACACCCCCCCAACCAAACCACAGTACACAGTACACCCCCCCAACCAAACCACAGTACACAGTACACCCCCCCAACCAAACCACAGTACACAGTACACCCCCCCAACCAAACCACAGTACACAGTACACCCCCCCAACCAAACCACAGTACACAGTACACCCCCCCAACCAATACACTATAGACAGTTCACATCCCCAACCGAACCACTATAGACAGTATACACCCCCAACCGAACCACTATAGACAGTATACACCACCAACCAAACCACTATAGACAGTACCCCCCCCCGACCAAACCACTATAGACAGTACCCCCCCCCCGACCAAACCACTATAGACAGTATACACCACCGACCAAACCACTATAGACAGTATACACCACCGACCAAACCACTATAGACAGTATACACCACCACCCAATACACTATAGACAGTATACACCACCAACCAAACCACTATAGACAGTATACACCACCAACCAAACCACTATAGACAGTATACACCACAACCCAATACACTATAGACAGTATACACCACCAACCAATACACTATAGACAGTATACACCACAACCAAACCACTATAGACCACCCCCATACATGTAATATAAGGAGACCTGTGGTATATATATATACAGTCATGGCGGTAAATGTTGGCCCCCCTTACTTTTTTCTATAAAATGAAGTATTCCTCACAGTAAAGGATTGCAGTAACACGCGTTTTTCTATACACATTTTTATTCCCTTTGTGTGTACTGGAACTAAACCAAAAAAGGAGGAAAAAAAACAAATTGGACAAAATGTCATCAAACTCCAAAAATGGGCTGGACAAAATTATTGGCCACTTACATATTTGGTTGCACCCTTTGGAAAAAATAAGTGAAATCAATGTCTCCCTATAATCAATAAGCTTCTTACACCTCTCAGCCGGAATGTTGGACCACTCTTCCTATAAGCATCAATAAGCTTCTTACACCTCTCAGCCGGAATGTTGGACCACTCTTCCTATAACCATCAATAAGCTTCTTACACCTCTCAGCCGGAATGTTGGACCACTCTTCCTATAACCATCAATAAGCTTCTTACACCTCTCAGCTGGAATGTTGGACCACTCTTCCTATAAGCATCAATAAGCTTCTTACACCTCTCAGCCGGAATGTTGGACCACTCTTCCTATAAGCATCAATAAGCTTCTTACACCTCTCAGCCGGAATGTTGGACCACTCTTCCTATAAACATCAATAAGCTTCTTACACCTCTCAGCTGGAATGTTGGACCACTCTTCCCAAAGCTCTATCTTGGTCTCATCTGTCCACAAGACGTTTTCCCAGAAGGATGTTGGTTACTCAGGTTCATTTTGGTAAAATGTAGTCTCTCTGTTTTATGTCTGTGTCAGCAGTGGGGTCCTCCTGGGTCTCCTCCATAGTGGGGTCCTCCTGGGTCTCCTCCATAGTGGGGTCCTCCTGGGTCTCCTCCATAGTGGGGTCTTCCTGGGTCTCCTCCATAACGTTTCATTTCATTTAAATGTGGACGGATAGTTCGCACTGACACTGATGCTCCCTGAGCCTGCAGAACAGCTTGGATATCTTTGGAACTTGTTTGGGGCTGCTTATCCACCACCCAGACTATCCTGCGGTGACACCTTTCATCAGTTTTTCTCTTCCGTCCACGCCCAGGGAGATTATCTACAGTGCCATTGGGTGTAAACTTCTTGATAATGTTGCGCACTGTGGACAAAGACAAATCTAGATCTCTGGAGATGGACTTGTAACCTTGAGATTGTTGATATTTTTCCACAATTTTGGTTCCCAAGTCCCCAGACAGTTCTCTTCTCCTCTTTCTGTTGTCCATGCTTAGTGTGACACACACAGACACACAATGCAAAGACTAAGTGAACTTCTCTCCTTTTTATCTGTTTTCAGGTGTGATTTTTATAATTGCCCACACCTGTGTGTGGTGTGTACATGTATGTATGTATGTATGTATGTATGTATGTATGTATGTATGTATTTATTTTATCACACAGAGTACACACATTATATATACAGTGGGGATCAAAAGTTTGGGCCCCCCTAGGTATAAATTTGTATTAATGTGCATAAAGAAGCCAAAGAAAGATGGAAAAATCTCCAAAAGGCATCAAATTACAGATTAGACATTCTTATAATATGTCACCAAAAGTTACATTTTATTTCCATCATTTACACTTTCATAATAACAGAAAACAAAAAAATGGCATCTGTAAAAGTTTGTGCCCCCTGCAGAATTTATAGCATGCACTGCCCCCTTTGTAAAGCTGAGACCTGCCAGTGTCATGGATTGTTCTCAATCATCATCTGTGAAGACCAGGTGATGTCATCTCAAAGGTGTTAAATGCCCAGACTCATCTGACCTTGCCCCAACAATCAGCACCACGGGTTCTTCTAAGCAGTTGTCTAGAAATCTGAAACTGAAAATCGTTGACGCTCACAAAGCTGGAGAAGGCTATAAGAAGATAGCAAAAGGTTTTCAGATGTCAATATCCTCTGTTCGGAATGTAATTAAGAAATGGTAGTCATCAGAAACAGTGGAAGTTAAAGCAAGATCTGGAAGACCAAGAAAATATCAGACAGAACAGCTCGCAGGATTGGGAGAAAAACAATTCAAAACCCACGTTTGACTGTACAATCCCTCCAGAAAGATCTGGCAGACACTGGAGTTGTGATACACTATTCCACTATAAAGAGATACTTGTACAAATATGGTCTTCATGGAAGAGTCATCAGAAGAAAACCTCTTCTACGTCCTCACCACAAAAATCAGTGTTTGAACTTTGCAAATGAACATATAGACAAGCCTGATGCATTTTGGAAACAAGTTCAGTGGACCGATGAGGTTAAAATTGAACTTTTTGGCCGGAATTAGCAAAGGTACGTTTGGAGAAGAAGGGGAACAGAATTTAATGAGAAGAACCTCTGTCCAACTGTTAAGCATGGGGGTGGATCAATCATGCTTTGGGGTTGTATTGCAGCCAGTGGCACAGGGAACATCTCACGAGTAGAAGGAAAAATGGATTCAATAAAATGTCAGCAAATTTTGGATGCTAACTTGATGCCATCTGTGAAAAACCTGAAGTTAAAGACAGGATGGCTTCTACAAATGGATAATGTTCCTAAACACACCTCGAAATCCATGGGGGATTACATCAAGAGGCGTAAACTGAAGGTTTTGCCATGGCCTTCACAATCTCCTGACCTCAACATCATTGAAAATCTATGGATAGACCTTAACCCCTTGGGGACGGAGCCCATTATGACCCTAAGGACGGGAGCATTTTTTGCTAATCTGACCACTGTCACTTTAAGCATTAACCCCTTAAGAACGCAGGACGTAAATGTACGTCCTGGTGCGGTGGTACTTAACGCACCAGGACGTACATTTACGTCCTAAGCATAACCGCGGGCATCGGAGCGATGCCAGTGTCATGCGCGGCTGATCCCGGCTGCTGATCGCAGCCAGGGACCCGCCGGCAATGGCCGACGCCCGCGATCTAACCCCTCAGGTGCCGGGATCAATACAGTTCCCAGCATCTGCGGCAGTGCGCGATTTGAATGAATGATCGGATCGCCCGCAGCGCTGCTGCGGGGATCCGATCATTCATAACGCCGCACGGAGGTCCCCTCTCCTTCCTCCGTCCGGCTCCCGGCGTCTCCTGCTCTGGTCTGTGATCGAGCCGACCAGAACAGAAGATGACCGATAATACTGATCTGTTCTATGTCCTATACATAGAACAGATCAGTATTAGCAATCATGGTATTGCTATGAATAGTCCCCTATGGGGACTATTCAAGTGTAAAAAACAAATGTAAAAAAATGTAAAAGTAAAAAAAAAGTGAAAAATCCCCTCCCCCAATAAAAAAGTAAAACATCAGTTTTTTCCTATTTTACCCCCAAAAAGCGTAAAATTTTTTTTTTATAGACATATTTGGTATCGCCGCGTGCGTAAATGTCCGAACTATTAAAATAAAATGTTAATGATCCCGTACGGTGAACGTCGTGAACAAAAAAAAAAAAAGGGCCAAAATTCCTACTTTTTTAATACATTTTATTAAAAAATAATTATAAAAAATTTATTAAAAGTTTTTTATATGCAAATGTGGTATCAAAAAAAAGTACAGATCATGGCGCAAAAAATGAGCCCCCATACCACCGCTTATACGGAAAAATAAAAAAGTTATAGGTCATCAAAATAAAGGGATTATAAATGTACTAATTTGGTTAAAAAGTTTGTGATTTTTTTTAAGCGCAACAATAATATAAAAGTATGTAATAATGGGTATCATTTTAATCGTATTGACCCTCAGAATAAAGAACACGCGTCATTTTTACCATAAATTGTACGGCGTGAAAACGAAACCTTCCAAAATTAGCAAAGTTGCGTTTTTCGTTTTAATTTACCCATAAAAATAGTGTTTTTTGGTTGCGCCATACATTTTATGATATAATGAGTGATGTCATTACAAAGGACAACTGGTCGCGCAAAAACAAGCCCTCATACTAGTCTGGCGATGAAAATATAAAAGAGTTATGATTTTTAGAAGGCAAGGAGGAAAAAATGAAAACGTAAAAATTAAATTGTCTGAGTCCTTATGGCCAAAATGGGCTTAGTCCTTAAGGGGTTAATAACTCAGATGCTTTTACTTATAAATTTGATTCCGAGACTGTTTTTTCGTGACATATTCTACTTTATGTTAGTGGTAAATTTTCGTCGATACTTACATCCTTTCTTGGTGAAAAATTCAAAAATGTCATGAAAAATTTGAAAATTTTGCATTTTTCTAACTTTGAAGCTCTCTGCTTGTAAAGAATATGGATATTCCAAATAAATGTTATATTGATTCACATATACAATATGTCTACTTTATGTTTGCATCATAACATTTATGAGTTTTTACTTTTGGAGACATCAGAGGCTTCAAAGTTCCGCAGCAATTTTCCAATTTTTAGCAAAATTTTCAAAATCGGAAATTTTCAGGGACCAGTTCAGGTTTGAAGTGGATTTGAAGGGTCTTCTGGTTAGAAATACCCCATAAATGACCCCATTGTAAAAACTGCACCCCTCAAAGTATTCAAAATGACATTCAGTCAGCGTTTTAACCCTTTAGGTGTTTCACAGGAATAGCAGCAAAGTGAAGGAGAAAATTCAAAATCTTCATTTTTTACACTCGCATGTTCTTGTAGACCCAATTTTTGAGTTTTTACAAGGGGTAAAAGGAGAAAAATCCTCTCAAAATTTGTAACCCAATTTCTCTCGAGTAAGGAAATACCTCATATGTGTATGTCAAGTGTTCGGCGGGCGCAGTAGAGGGCTCAGAAGGGAAGGAGCGACAATGGGATTTAGGAGAGTGAGTTTTTCTGAAATGGTTTTTGGGGGGCATGTCCCATTTAGGAAGCCCCTATGGTGCCATAACAGCAAAAAAACAAACACATGGCATACTATTATGGAATCTACACCCCTCAAGGAACGTAACAAGGGGTCCAGTGAGCCTTAAAACCCCACAGGTGATTGACAACTTTTTGTTAAAGTCGGATGTGTAAATGAAAAAAAAATATTTTTCCACTAAAATGCTGTTTTTCCCCCAAATTTTACTTTTTTACAAAGGGTAATAGGAGAAAATGCCCCCCAAAATTTGTAACCCCATTTCTTCTGAGTATGGAAATACCCCATGTTTGGACGTCAAGTGCACTGCGAGCGAACTACAATGCTCAGAAGAGAAGGAGCGCCATTGAGCTTTTAGAGTGATAGTTTGGAATGGAAGTTGGGGGCCATGTGCATTTACAAAGCCCCCGTGGTGCCAGAACAGCGGACCCCCCCACATGTGACCCCATTTTGGAAAAAACACCCCTCACGGAATGTAATAAGGGGTACAGTGAGCATTGACACCCTACTGGCGTTTGACAGATCTTTGGAACAGTGAAAATTACATTTTTCATTTTCACGGACCACTGTTCCAAAAATCTTTCAGACCCCTGTGGGGCGTAAATGCTCACTGTACCCCTTATTACATTATGTGAGGGATGTAGTTTCCAAAATGGGGTCACATGTGGGTATTTATTTTTTTGGGTTTATGTCAGAACCGCTGTAAAATCAGCCACCCCTGTGTAAATCACCATTTTAGGCCTCAAATGTACATGGTGCGCTCTCAATCCTGAGCCTTGTTGTGCGCCCACCGAGCATTTTGCGCCCACATATGGGGTATTTCCGTACTCAGGAGAAATTGTGTTACAAATTTTGGGGGTCTTTTTTTCCTTTTACCTCTTGTGAAAATAAAAAGTATGCGGCAACACCAGCATGTTAGTGTAAAATTTTTTTTTTTTTTTTTTACAACAACATGCTGGTGTAGACCCCAACTTTTTCTTTTCATAAGGGGTAAAAGAAGAAAAAGCCCCCAAAATTTGTAGTGTAATTTCTCCCGAGTACGGCGATACCCCATATATGTGACCCTAAACTGTTTCCTTGAAATACGACAGGGCTCCAAAGTGAGAGCGCCATGCGCATTTGAGGACTAAATTAGGGATTGCATAGGGGTGGACATGGGGGAATTCTACGCCAGTGATTCCCAAACAGGGTGCCTCCAGCTGTTGCTAAACTCCCAACATGCCTGGACAGTCAGTGGCTGTCCGGAAATGCTGGGAGTTGTTGTTTTGCAACAGCTGGAGGCTCCGTTTTGGAAACACTGCCGTATGTTTTTCATTTTTATTGGGGGGGGGGGGGCAGTGTAAGGGGGTGTATATGTAGTGTTTTACTCTTTATTATGTGTTCGTGTAGTGTTTTTAGGGTACATTTGCACTGGCGGGTTACGGTGAGTTTCCCGCAAGGAATTTGGGCTGAGGCGAAAAATTTGCCGCAGCTCATACTTGAAGCAGGAAACTTGCTGTAAACCTGCCCGTGTGAATGTACCCTGTACGTTCACATGGGGGAGGGGTGCAAACCTCCAACTGTTTCAAAACTACAACTCCCAGCATGTACTGACAGACCGTGCATGCTGGGAGTTGTAGTAGTTTTGCAACTGCTGGAGGCACACTGGTTGGAAAACCTTCAGTTAGGTTCTGTTACCTAACTCAGTATTTTCCAACCAGTGTGCCTCCAGCTGTTGCAAAACTACAATTCCCAGCATGTACTGATCACAGAAGGGCATGCTGGGAGATGTAGTTATGCAACAGCTGGAGGTACACAACTACAACTCCCAGCATGCCAAGACAGCTGTTTTCTGTGTGGGCATGCTGGAATTTGTAGTTTTGCAACATCTGGAGTGCTACAATTTAGAGACCACTGAACAGTGATCTCCAAACTGTGGACCTCCAGATGTTGCAAAACTACAACTCCCAGCATGCCCAGACAGCAAACAGCTGTCTGGGCATGCTGGGAGTTGTAGTTTTGCAACATCTGGAGGGCTACAGTCTAGAGACCACTATAGTGGTCTCAGACTGTAGCCCTCTAGATGTTGCTAGGCAACTACTCACCGGCTTCCGTTGCATCCAGGGAGCCGTCCTCTTCTGCCGCACGCCGCCTGCCGATCGCCGTCGCTCCGCAGCCTCCGGAGGGGTAAGTTGTTTCCCCATTCTGCCCCGCCTATTGTGGGTGGGCAGGACGGGGAAAACTAAAGTAAACCCCCCGCCGCCGATCTGCTATTGGTGGTCGCGTCTAGACCACCAATAGCAGGGATAGGAGGGATGGCACCCGTGCCACCTCACTCCTATGCCTTCAGGGGGATTGTGGGTGTCTTAGACACCCGCGATCCCCCTTCTATTCCGGGTCACCATAGACCCGTAATGAACCGGAATCGGCGCAAATCGCAAGTGTGAATTCACTTGCGATTTGCGCCGATAGCCGACATGGGCAGGGTCTAATGACCCCCCTGGGCATTTGCACGGGGTGCCTGCTGATAGATAGCAGCAGTCACCCCGGTCCGGTCCCCACCCGGCAGGGACCGAAATTCCCATGAGCGTATGGATACGTCCTTCATCCTTAAGTACCAGGACGCAAGGGCGTATGCATACGCCCTTCGTCCCCAACAGATTAAAGGGGCACTCCGGTGAAAACGTTTTTTTCTTTGAAATCAACCGGTGGCAGAAAGTTAAACATATTTGTAAATTACTTCTATTAAAAAATCTTAATCCTTCCTGTACT
This sequence comes from Hyla sarda, assembly GCF_029499605.1. Taxonomy (NCBI): domain Eukaryota; kingdom Metazoa; phylum Chordata; class Amphibia; order Anura; family Hylidae; genus Hyla; species Hyla sarda. The sequence goes on along the minus strand of NW_026608811.1, from coordinate 4,255 downwards.
TATTAGCTGCTGAATACTACAGAGGAAATTCTTTTCTTTTTGGAATGCCCTCTGATGACATCACGAGCACAGTTCTCACTGGTGACGTAATAATAATAATAATAACAACACTTTATTTATTGTTGCCCTTAGTGGGATTTGAACCCAAGTCCCCAGCACTGTAAGGCAGCAGTGCTAACCACTGAGCCACCATGCTGCCCTTAGCATACATCTGCTATGCATGGTTGCTAAAATGGACAGAGGTGTCAGCAGAGAGCACTGTGGTCGTGATGTCATCAGTGTTCCAAAAAGAAAGGAATTTCCTCTGTAGTATTCAGCAGCTAATAAGTACTGGAAGGATTAAGATTTTTTAATAGGAGTAATTTACAAATATGTTTAACTTTCTGCCACCAGTTGATTTAAAAGAAAAAAAAAGTTTTCACCAAAGTACCCCTTTAAAAGAGCAGTGCGCGACAGACAGCCCAGAAATCTCAAAGAACTGGAAGACTTTTGTAAGGAAGAATGGGCAAAGATACCTCAAACAAGAATTGAAAGACTCTCGGCTGCTACAAAAAGTGTTTACAATCTGTGATACTTGCCAAAGGGGGCAGTACAAGATATTAACTCTGCAGGGTGCACAAACTTTTGCCGACGCCATTTTTTTGTTTTCTGTTATTATGAAAGTGTAAATGATGGAAATAAAATGTAACTTTTGGTGACATATTATAAGAATGTCTAATCTGTAATTTGATGCCTTTTGGAGATTTTTCCATCTTTCCTTGGCTTCTTTATGCAGATTAATACAAAGTTTTACCTGGGGGGCCCAAACTTTTCATCCCCACTGTGTGTGTGTATATATGTTTATATATATCTATCTCTATCTATCTATATCTATCTCACAGAGTACACTATATATATATATTAAAGCAGATACCAACACCAGTAACTGATACATTTTAACTTAGTTGATCAGTGTTATGGGGGGAGGATCAGGGATAAGTTGATCAGTGTTATGAGGGAGGATCAGGGATAAGTTGATCAGTGTTATGGGGGAGGATCAGGGATAAGTTGATCAGTGTTATGGGGGAGGATCAGGGATAAGTTGATCAGTGTTATGGGGGAGGATCGGTGATGAGTTGATCAGTGTTATGGGGGAGGATCGGGATAAGTTGATCAGTGTTATGGGGGAGGATCGGGGATACGTTGATCAGTGTTATGGGGGGAGGATCGGGGATAAGTTGATCAGTGTTATGGGGGAGGATCAGGGATAAGTTGATCAGTGTTATGGGGGAGGATCAGAGATAAGTTGATCAGTGTTATGGGAGAGGATCAGGGATAAGTTGATCAGTGTTATGGGGGAGGATCAGGGATAAGTTGATCAGTGTTATGGGGGAGGATCGGGGATAAGTTGATCAGTGTTATGGGAGAGGATCAGGGATAAGTTGATCAGTGTTATGGGGGAGGATCAGGGATAAATTGATCAGTGTTATGGGGGAGGATCGGGGATAAGTTGATCAGTGTTATGGGGGAGGATCAGGGATAAGTTGATCAGTGTTATGGGGGAGGATCGGGGATAAGTTGATCAGTGTTATGGGGGAGGATCGGGGATAAGTTGATCAGTGTTATGGGGGAGGATCAGGGATAAGTTGATCAGTGTTATGGGGGAGGATCGGGGATAAGTTGATCAGTGTTATGGGGGAGGATCGGGGATAAGTTGATCAGTGTTATGGGGGAGGATCGGGATAAGTTGATCAGTGTTATGGGGGGAGGATCAGGGATAAGTTGATCAGTGTTATGGGGGGGAGGATCAGGGATAAGTTGATCAGTGTTATGGGGGAGGATAGGTGATAAGTTGATCAGTGTTATGGGGAGGATAGGTGATAAGTTGATCTGTGTTATGGGGGAGGATCAGGGATAAGTTGATCAGTGTTATGGAGGGGGTCATTGTATGGTGGTCCAGGGGATGTCACTATTATGGGGGGCTGCTGTGTTCACAATTATAGTGACGCCATCATGCTGGTTATCAGTGACCCCCACCAGACATATGAGATAACGTGGACATGGGACCCCCACACACTCCATCCTCATTCGCGACCTCTGGGTGACCCCCCACATCAGGGAAGACCCCGGACTGTTCCCCAGTGTGTGCGCAGGTGTACTCCACAGTCCTAGGCATCTGACGCTCCAGTAGTCACCAGTCCTGAGGAGGGACAAACAAATGAGATGGGGGCCGCACTACAGGACCCCCCAACAGCACCAGACACTGACCTGTGAGGTGACTGGAGAGTCACAGAGGTTCAGATCAGTCATCGCCATGTACTGCTCCGCACCTACTACAGACAAGAAGAGTTACTCCAGTCACCTCCAGAGCTGCACTCACTATTCTGCTGTTACATCATGTCTTATCCTCCAGAGCTGCACTCACTATTCTGCTGTTACATCATGTCTTATCCTCCAGAGCTGCACTCACTATTCTGCTGTTACATCATGTCTTATCCTCCAGAGCTGCACTCACTATTCTGCTGTTACATCATGTCTTATCCTCCAGAGCTGCACTCACTACTCTGCTGTTACATCATGTCTTATCCTCCAGAGCTGTACTCACTATTCTGCTGTTACATCATGTCTTATCCTCCAGAGCTGCACTCACTATTCTGCTGTTACATCATGTCTTATCCTCCAGAGCTGCACTCACTATTCTGCTGTTACATCATGTCTTATCCTCCAGAGCTGCACTCACTATTCTGCTGTTACATCATGTCTTATCCTCCAGAGCTGCACTCACTATTCTGCTGTTACATCATGTCTTATCCTCCAGAGCTGTACTCACTATTCTGCTGTTACATCACGTCTTATCCTCCAGAGCTGCACTCACTATTCTGCTGTTACATCATGTCTTATCCTCCAGAGCTGCACTCACTATTCTGCTGTTACATCATGTCTTATCCTCCAGAGCTGCACTCACTATTCTGCTGTTACATCATGTCTTATCCTCCAGAGCTGCACTCACGATTCTGCTGTTACATCACATCTTATCCTCCAGAGCTGCACTCACTATTCTGCTGTTACATCATGTCTTATCCTCCAGAGCGGCACTCACTATTCTGCTGTTACATCATGTCTTATTCTCCAGAGATGCACTCACTATTCTGCTGTTACATCATGCCTTATCCTCCAGAGCTGCACTCACTATTCTGCTGTTACATCACGTCTTATCCTCTAGAGCTGCACTCACTATTCTGCTGTTACATCGTGTCTTATCCTCTAGAGCTGCACTCCCTATTCTGCTGTTACATCACGTCTTATCCTCTAGAGCTGCACTCACTATTCTGCTGTTACATCGTGTCTTATCCTCCAAAGCTGCTTTGTTTTCCTGAGGTTTGGGGTTCTGTAGAGGGGCAGGGGACATAATTGTAGCAGACCGGAGATGGGGCATAAAGGTTTTTACCAGTTTTATCACCAGCAGGAGGAGCGGCAGCAGCAGGAGGAGCGGCAGCAGCAGGAGGAGCGGCAGAAGCAGGAGGAGCGGCAGAAGCAGGAGGAGCGGCAGAAGCAGGAGGAGCGGCAGCTGCAGGCGGAGCGGATGAGAGGATTCGGGGTCTAGGATAGTCATAGATATCTGAGTCCGAACTGGTTTCTCCTTCACTTTCTGAGGAAATGAAATGGTTAATCTCAGATCAGCTGTATGGTCAGTCATGTGACACGAATCATGTTAGCCCCACCCCCACAGCACCCCTCTTACCACTGTGATCAGCTGCCACAGCCCAGGTGGATTGTGGGAAATAATATTCATCCATAGCAGATCCTGTGGAGCGGACACTACAACCCCCAGCAGGCTCTGGAGAAGATATAAGGAGGGGGGGGGTGTCAGTGAGGAGACTACAACCCCCAGCAGGCTCCGGAGAATATATAAGGGGAGGGGGGGGGTCAGTGAGGAGACTACAACCCCCAGCAGGCTCAGGAGAAGATATAGGGGGGGGGGGGTGTCAGTGAGGAGACTACAACCCCCAGCAGGCTCTGGAGAAGATATAAGGGGGGGGGGGGTGTTAGTGAGGAGACTACAACCCCCAGCAGGCTCTGGAGAAGATATAAGGGGAGGGGAGGGGGGGGCAGTGAGGAGACTACAACCCCCAGCAGGCTCTGGGGAAGATATAAGGGGAGGGGAGGGGGGGGGGCAGTGAGGAGACTACAACCCCCAGCAGGCTCTGGAGAAGATATAAGGGGAGGGGGGGGGCAGTGAGGAGACTACAACCCCCAGCAGGCTCTGGAGAAAATA
>NW_026608810.1:0-52483 GCF_029499605.1 Hyla sarda | reverse complement strand
AGAAGCTAAAGTCGCAGAAATGTCACACATATTTGGCCTGCAACTTTCTGTGCGACAAATTCAGACAGGAAAAATTAGTATAAATCCTTAGAAAATTATCCCCCAGTGTCTCCATCTGCTGGCGGTATTGAATAAGCATTGCTGCACTGATGGGGTATGCATTAGACGAAAAAAAAGAAGAAAAAGAAGAATAATACGCCCAGAAAAGAGGCGAAAAGGAGAAAAACGTAAAAAAACGTGAAAAAAAAGTAAGAGGAAGAGAAGGGAAAAAAAGGTGGAAATGGGTTTAAAAGTGATTTCGGCGGAGAAATATATATATATATATATATATATATATATATATATATATATATGCGCACACACACACATAGATATAAACGTATTCTCCGTTGAGATATTGCAGCCGCTGCTGTGTCCAGGCCCAGGAGCCTTAGCACTGTGCTGTGATGTCACTCAATACCACTGACATCACTAGGTGTAAACAACATCTCTCCTTTGCTGTGTATGTGACTATGGAGCTGTTTGGTGATGTCGTCTATTACGGCCTTCATAGAAGCAACAGGAGATTGTTGCATCCATCTTGAACCCTCAGAACTACAGTGCTATGATGTCACTCACTTCCACAGGCCTTGCAGAGTGTAAACAACAACAACCCAGCTTTGTTGTGTATGTAACCAAAGGGATTTGTGATGTCACCTAGAACCTTCACAGCAGCGACAGCTTTATGAGGAGCATCAGCACTGCTCTGCCTGAGCAGAACCATCACCGCCATAGGTTGTCAAATAACCCGGATTTAACCCACACAGGTAAGTCCAATGGGGTGCAGGCATGTCCTCTATGCTTACAGCTTCCCGTGGGTGTTGGTTTGATACCGTTTGGGGACAGCCAAGGAGGCATCTGCAGGCAACAAAGGTAGGTGTGTGCTTGTGTGTGTGTTTCCTATGCAGATCCTAAGCCCAGTGTCACATGCAAGTAGGAGGAGTAAGAAGGGTTCCTGGCAAATCCGGGTTATGGATTGCATTTAAAAAGGCCCCGTGGGAGTGCAATGGGCCCCTGTCTTGCTGCTTAGCAATAATGGTATGGGTTTAGGTTCTGCTGTGTGTACTGGTGGTTGACTGCCCCCCAGCCCAGAGTGTGCATGGAAAATTGTCTGGCAGCCTCCCTGACAGCAAGCAGTGATAGTGCCCATGAAGGGGACCTTGTTGGGCCCGCCCCTTTCACGGTTATCGCTTCTCGGCCTTTTGGCTAAGATCAAGTGTAGTATCTGTTCTTATCAGTTTAATATCTGATACGTCCCCTATCTGGGGACCATATATTAAATGGATTTTTGAGAACGGGGGCCGATTTCGAAGCTTGCTTCCGTCGCCCTATGCATTGACCCGATATGGCAGTATCTTCGGGTACAGTGCACCACCCCCTTACAGGGTTAAAAAGAAAGATTCCTACTTTCATTGCTACCTGCTTGCTGGCTAGCCAGCTAGCCAGCCCTGTGGGCCTTGCTGCTGCTGCAGCCAATAAACAAAAGGTGGTGCTGCTGCTGCTTCTGCTGCTTCTGCTTCTGCTTGTGTCTGGCCCCTGTTGGAGCGTCCAGGCACAGGACTTCTGCTGCTGCTGACTAAATGGCCTCCTTAATTGGATCATTTGAGTAGCCAGCACACCTGTGCAGGTAGGGCATGACATGATAGGCAGCTGCCTTGATAGCGGGTGGGTGCTGAATGTTCCTAATTGACAAAATAAGATTAATGCTTATGAAGAAATATAAAATCTCATCCCTTCCCCAATATCGCGCCACACCCCTACCCCTTAATTCCCTGGTTGAACGTGATGGACATATGTCTTTTTTCGACCGTACTAACTATGTAACTATGTAACATAACATGGGGGGGGGGGGGGTCTCCTGGCTGTTCACACAGGTGTGTCATTGCTGTACATTGACCATGCATTGCTTCTGTGGTATTGCAAAGGCAAAGACAAATGCTTCCAGCCATCCATTGCACTAATGGATTGGTCATCAGCTGGCTGTCTATGTCCCGCATCAATATAGACCAAAGTACAGAGGGTTAGGCTATGCTATTGTGCACCTACCTGATGCATCAGAAGGTGCGAGGCCCTTGCTAAATTCTGTGCACAGACTTTGAGATCTATGCTTTAGACTGTATCTAAACCTGCTCCAACATGGACTGACATTCTGGCCTACTTTCAGCCGATGCGACTTGTCTGTCGCTGAACAGTCGCTTTTTATGTATTCAGCACCTATGTATAATGTTGTAAAAATGCTCTAGAAGCTAAAGTCGCAGAAATGTCACACATATTTGGCCTGCAACTTTCTGTGCGACAAATTCAGACAGGAAAAATCAGTATAAATCCTTAGAAAATTATCCCCCAGTGTCTCCATCTGCTGGCGGTATTGAATAAGCATTGCTGCACTGATGGGGTATGCATTAGACGAAAAAAAAGAAGAAAAAGAAGAATAATACGCCCAGAAAAGAGGCGAAAAGGAGAAAAACGTAAAAAAACGTGAAAAAAAAGTAAGAGGAAGAGAAGGGAAAAAAAGGTGGAAATGGGTTTAAAAGTGATTTCGGCGGAGAAATATATATATATATATATATATATATATATATATATATGCGCACACACACACATAGATATAAACGTATTCTCCGTTGAGATATTGCAGCCGCTGCTGTGTCCAGGCCCAGGAGCCTTAGCACTGTGCTGTGATGTCACTCAATACCACTGACATCACTAGGTGTAAACAACATCTCTCCTTTGCTGTGTATGTGACTATGGAGCTGTTTGGTGATGTCGTCTATTACGGCCTTCATAGAAGCAACAGGAGATTGTTGCATCCATCTTGAACCCTCAGAACTACAGTGCTATGATGTCACTCACTTCCACAGGCCTTGCAGAGTGTAAACAACAACAACCCAGCTTTGTTGTGTATGTAACCAAAGGGATTTGTGATGTCACCTAGAACCTTCACAGCAGCGACAGCTTTATGAGGAGCATCAGCACTGCTCTGCCTGAGCAGAACCATCACCGCCATAGGTTGTCAAATAACCCGGATTTAACCCACACAGGTAAGTCCAATGGGGTGCAGGCATGTCCTCTATGCTTACAGCTTCCCGTGGGTGTTGGTTTGATACCGTTTGGGGACAGCCAAGGAGGCATCTGCAGGCAACAAAGGTAGGTGTGTGCTTGTGTGTGTGTTTCCTATGCAGATCCTAAGCCCAGTGTCACATGCAAGTAGGAGGAGTAAGAAGGGTTCCTGGCAAATCCGGGTTATGGATTGCATTTAAAAAGGCCCCGTGGGAGTGCAATGGGCCCCTGTCTTGCTGCTTAGCAATAATGGTATGGGTTTAGGTTCTGCTGTGTGTACTGGTGGTTGACTGCCCCCCAGCCCAGAGTGTGCATGGAAAATTGTCTGGCAGCCTCCCTGACAGCAAGCAGTGATAGTGCCCATGAAGGGGACCTTGTTGGGCCCGCCCCTTTCACGGTTATCGCTTCTCGGCCTTTTGGCTAAGATCAAGTGTAGTATCTGTTCTTATCAGTTTAATATCTGATACGTCCCCTATCTGGGGACCATATATTAAATGGATTTTTGAGAACGGGGGCCGATTTCGAAGCTTGCTTCCGTCGCCCTATGCATTGACCCGATATGGCAGTATCTTCGGGTACAGTGCACCACCCCCTTACAGGGTTAAAAAGAAAGATTCCTACTTTCATTGCTACCTGCTTGCTGGCTAGCCAGCTAGCCAGCCCTGTGGGCCTTGCTGCTGCTGCAGCCAATAAACAAAAGGTGGTGCTGCTGCTGCTTCTGCTGCTTCTGCTTCTGCTTGTGTCTGGCCCCTGTTGGAGCGTCCAGGCACAGGACTTCTGCTGCTGCTGACTAAATGGCCTCCTTAATTGGATCATTTGAGTAGCCAGCACACCTGTGCAGGTAGGGCATGACATGATAGGCAGCTGCCTTGATAGCGGGTGGGTGCTGAATGTTCCTAATTGACAAAATAAGATTAATGCTTATGAAGAAATATAAAATCTCATCCCTTCCCCAATATCGCGCCACACCCCTACCCCTTAATTCCCTGGTTGAACGTGATGGACATATGTCTTTTTTCGACCGTACTAACTATGTAACTATGTAACATAACATGGGGGGGGGGGGGGTCTCCTGGCTGTTCACACAGGTGTGTCATTGCTGTACATTGACCATGCATTGCTTCTGTGGTATTGCAAAGGCAAAGACAAATGCTTCCAGCCATCCATTGCACTAATGGATTGGTCATCAGCTGGCTGTCTATGTCCCGCATCAATATAGACCAAAGTACAGAGGGTTAGGCTATGCTATTGTGCACCTACCTGATGCATCAGAAGGTGCGAGGCCCTTGCTAAATTCTGTGCACAGACTTTGAGATCTATGCTTTAGACTGTATCTAAACCTGCTCCAACATGGACTGACATTCTGGCCTACTTTCAGCCGATGCGACTTGTCTGTCGCTGAACAGTCGCTTTTTATGTATTCAGCACCTATGTATAATGTTGTAAAAATGCTCTAGAAGCTAAAGTCGCAGAAATGTCACACATATTTGGCCTGCAACTTTCTGTGCGACAAATTCAGACAGGAAAAATCAGTATAAATCCTTAGAAAATTATCCCCCAGTGTCTCCATCTGCTGGCGGTATTGAATAAGCATTGCTGCACTGATGGGGTATGCATTAGACGAAAAAAAAGAAGAAAAAGAAGAATAATACGCCCAGAAAAGAGGCGAAAAGGAGAAAAACGTAAAAAAACGTGAAAAAAAAGTAAGAGGAAGAGAAGGGAAAAAAAGGTGGAAATGGGTTTAAAAGTGATTTCGGCGGAGAAATATATATATATATATATATATATATATATATATATATATATATATATGCGCACACACACACATAGATATAAACGTATTCTCCGTTGAGATATTGCAGCCGCTGCTGTGTCCAGGCCCAGGAGCCTTAGCACTGTGCTGTGATGTCACTCAATACCACTGACATCACTAGGTGTAAACAACATCTCTCCTTTGCTGTGTATGTGACTATGGAGCTGTTTGGTGATGTCGTCTATTACGGCCTTCATAGAAGCAACAGGAGATTGTTGCATCCATCTTGAACCCTCAGAACTACAGTGCTATGATGTCACTCACTTCCACAGGCCTTGCAGAGTGTAAACAACAACAACCCAGCTTTGTTGTGTATGTAACCAAAGGGATTTGTGATGTCACCTAGAACCTTCACAGCAGCGACAGCTTTATGAGGAGCATCAGCACTGCTCTGCCTGAGCAGAACCATCACCGCCATAGGTTGTCAAATAACCCGGATTTAACCCACACAGGTAAGTCCAATGGGGTGCAGGCATGTCCTCTATGCTTACAGCTTCCCGTGGGTGTTGGTTTGATACCGTTTGGGGACAGCCAAGGAGGCATCTGCAGCCAACAAAGGTAGGTGTGTGCTTGTGTGTGTGTTTCCTATGCAGATCCTAAGCCCAGTGTCACATGCAAGTAGGAGGAGTAAGAAGGGTTCCTGGCAAATCCGGGTTATGGATTGCATTTAAAAAGGCCCCGTGGGAGTGCAATGGGCCCCTGTCTTGCTGCTTAGCAATAATGGTATGGGTTTAGGTTCTGCTGTGTGTACTGGTGGTTGACTGCCCCCCAGCCCAGAGTGTGCATGGAAAATTGTCTGGCAGCCTCCCTGACAGCAAGCAGTGATAGTGCCCATGAAGGGGACCTTGTTGGGCCCGCCCCTTTCACGGTTATCGCTTCTCGGCCTTTTGGCTAAGATCAAGTGTAGTATCTGTTCTTATCAGTTTAATATCTGATACGTCCCCTATCTGGGGACCATATATTAAATGGATTTTTGAGAACGGGGGCCGATTTCGAAGCTTGCTTCCGTCGCCCTATGCATTGACCCGATATGGCAGTATCTTCGGGTACAGTGCACCACCCCCTTACAGGGTTAAAAAGAAAGATTCCTACTTTCATTGCTACCTGCTTGCTGGCTAGCCAGCTAGCCAGCCCTGTGGGCCTTGCTGCTGCTGCAGCCAATAAACAAAAGGTGGTGCTGCTGCTGCTTCTGCTGCTTCTGCTTCTGCTTGTGTCTGGCCCCTGTTGGAGCGTCCAGGCACAGGACTTCTGCTGCTGCTGACTAAATGGCCTCCTTAATTGGATCATTTGAGTAGCCAGCACACCTGTGCAGGTAGGGCATGACATGATAGGCAGCTGCCTTGATAGCGGGTGGGTGCTGAATGTTCCTAATTGACAAAATAAGATTAATGCTTATGAAGAAATATAAAATCTCATCCCTTCCCCAATATCGCGCCACACCCCTACCCCTTAATTCCCTGGTTGAACGTGATGGACATATGTCTTTTTTCGACCGTACTAACTATGTAACTATGTAACATAACATGGGGGGGGGGGGGGTCTCCTGGCTGTTCACACAGGTGTGTCATTGCTGTACATTGACCATGCATTGCTTCTGTGGTATTGCAAAGGCAAAGACAAATGCTTCCAGCCATCCATTGCACTAATGGATTGGTCATCAGCTGGCTGTCTATGTCCCGCATCAATATAGACCAAAGTACAGAGGGTTAGGCTATGCTATTGTGCACCTACCTGATGCATCAGAAGGTGCGAGGCCCTTGCTAAATTCTGTGCACAGACTTTGAGATCTATGCTTTAGACTGTATCTAAACCTGCTCCAACATGGACTGACATTCTGGCCTACTTTCAGCCGATGCGACTTGTCTGTCGCTGAACAGTCGCTTTTTATGTATTCAGCACCTATGTATAATGTTGTAAAAATGCTCTAGAAGCTAAAGTCGCAGAAATGTCACACATATTTGGCCTGCAACTTTCTGTGCGACAAATTCAGACAGGAAAAATCAGTATAAATCCTTAGAAAATTATCCCCCAGTGTCTCCATCTGCTGGCGGTATTGAATAAGCATTGCTGCACTGATGGGGTATGCATTAGACGAAAAAAAAGAAGAAAAAGAAGAATAATACGCCCAGAAAAGAGGCGAAAAGGAGAAAAACGTAAAAAAACGTGAAAAAAAAGTAAGAGGAAGAGAAGGGAAAAAAAGGTGGAAATGGGTTTAAAAGTGATTTCGGCGGAGAAATATATATATATATATATATATATATATATATATATATATATATATATATGCGCACACACACACATAGATATAAACGTATTCTCCGTTGAGATATTGCAGCCGCTGCTGTGTCCAGGCCCAGGAGCCTTAGCACTGTGCTGTGATGTCACTCAATACCACTGACATCACTAGGTGTAAACAACATCTCTCCTTTGCTGTGTATGTGACTATGGAGCTGTTTGGTGATGTCGTCTATTACGGCCTTCATAGAAGCAACAGGAGATTGTTGCATCCATCTTGAACCCTCAGAACTACAGTGCTATGATGTCACTCACTTCCACAGGCCTTGCAGAGTGTAAACAACAACAACCCAGCTTTGTTGTGTATGTAACCAAAGGGATTTGTGATGTCACCTAGAACCTTCACAGCAGCGACAGCTTTATGAGGAGCATCAGCACTGCTCTGCCTGAGCAGAACCATCACCGCCATAGGTTGTCAAATAACCCGGATTTAACCCACACAGGTAAGTCCAATGGGGTGCAGGCATGTCCTCTATGCTTACAGCTTCCCGTGGGTGTTGGTTTGATACCGTTTGGGGACAGCCAAGGAGGCATCTGCAGGCAACAAAGGTAGGTGTGTGCTTGTGTGTGTGTTTCCTATGCAGATCCTAAGCCCAGTGTCACATGCAAGTAGGAGGAGTAAGAAGGGTTCCTGGCAAATCCGGGTTATGGATTGCATTTAAAAAGGCCCCGTGGGAGTGCAATGGGCCCCTGTCTTGCTGCTTAGCAATAATGGTATGGGTTTAGGTTCTGCTGTGTGTACTGGTGGTTGACTGCCCCCCAGCCCAGAGTGTGCATGGAAAATTGTCTGGCAGCCTCCCTGACAGCAAGCAGTGATAGTGCCCATGAAGGGGACCTTGTTGGGCCCGCCCCTTTCACGGTTATCGCTTCTCGGCCTTTTGGCTAAGATCAAGTGTAGTATCTGTTCTTATCAGTTTAATATCTGATACGTCCCCTATCTGGGGACCATATATTAAATGGATTTTTGAGAACGGGGGCCGATTTCGAAGCTTGCTTCCGTCGCCCTATGCATTGACCCGATATGGCAGTATCTTCGGGTACAGTGCACCACCCCCTTACAGGGTTAAAAAGAAAGATTCCTACTTTCATTGCTACCTGCTTGCTGGCTAGCCAGCTAGCCAGCCCTGTGGGCCTTGCTGCTGCTGCAGCCAATAAACAAAAGGTGGTGCTTCTGCTGCTTCTGCTTCTGCTTGTGTCTGGCCCCTGTTGGAGCGTCCAGGCACAGGACTTCTGCTGCTGCTGACTAAATGGCCTCCTTAATTGGATCATTTGAGTAGCCAGCACACCTGTGCAGGTAGGGCATGACATGATAGGCAGCTGCCTTGATAGCGGGTGGGTGCTGAATGTTCCTAATTGACAAAATAAGATTAATGCTTATGAAGAAATATAAAATCTCATCCCTTCCCCAATATCGCGCCACACCCCTACCCCTTAATTCCCTGGTTGAACGTGATGGACATATGTCTTTTTTCGACCGTACTAACTATGTAACTATGTAACATAACATGGGGGGGGGGGGGGTCTCCTGGCTGTTCACACAGGTGTGTCATTGCTGTACATTGACCATGCATTGCTTCTGTGGTATTGCAAAGGCAAAGACAAATGCTTCCAGCCATCCATTGCACTAATGGATTGGTCATCAGCTGGCTGTCTATGTCCCGCATCAATATAGACCAAAGTACAGAGGGTTAGGCTATGCTATTGTGCACCTACCTGATGCATCAGAAGGTGCGAGGCCCTTGCTAAATTCTGTGCACAGACTTTGAGATCTATGCTTTAGACTGTATCTAAACCTGCTCCAACATGGACTGACATTCTGGCCTACTTTCAGCCGATGCGACTTGTCTGTCGCTGAACAGTCGCTTTTTATGTATTCAGCACCTATGTATAATGTTGTAAAAATGCTCTAGAAGCTAAAGTCGCAGAAATGTCACACATATTTGGCCTGCAACTTTCTGTGCGACAAATTCAGACAGGAAAAATCAGTATAAATCCTTAGAAAATTATCCCCCAGTGTCTCCATCTGCTGGCGGTATTGAATAAGCATTGCTGCACTGATGGGGTATGCATTAGACGAAAAAAAAGAAGAAAAAGAAGAATAATACGCCCAGAAAAGAGGCGAAAAGGAGAAAAACGTAAAAAAACGTGAAAAAAAAGTAAGAGGAAGAGAAGGGAAAAAAAGGTGGAAATGGGTTTAAAAGTGATTTCGGCGGAGAAATATATATATATATATATATATATATATATATATATATATGCGCACACACACACATAGATATAAACGTATTCTCCGTTGAGATATTGCAGCCGCTGCTGTGTCCAGGCCCAGGAGCCTTAGCACTGTGCTGTGATGTCACTCAATACCACTGACATCACTAGGTGTAAACAACATCTCTCCTTTGCTGTGTATGTGACTATGGAGCTGTTTGGTGATGTCGTCTATTACGGCCTTCATAGAAGCAACAGGAGATTGTTGCATCCATCTTGAACCCTCAGAACTACAGTGCTATGATGTCACTCACTTCCACAGGCCTTGCAGAGTGTAAACAACAACAACCCAGCTTTGTTGTGTATGTAACCAAAGGGATTTGTGATGTCACCTAGAACCTTCACAGCAGCGACAGCTTTATGAGGAGCATCAGCACTGCTCTGCCTGAGCAGAACCATCACCGCCATAGGTTGTCAAATAACCCGGATTTAACCCACACAGGTAAGTCCAATGGGGTGCAGGCATGTCCTCTATGCTTACAGCTTCCCGTGGGTGTTGGTTTGATACCGTTTGGGGACAGCCAAGGAGGCATCTGCAGGCAACAAAGGTAGGTGTGTGCTTGTGTGTGTGTTTCCTATGCAGATCCTAAGCCCAGTGTCACATGCAAGTAGGAGGAGTAAGAAGGGTTCCTGGCAAATCCGGGTTATGGATTGCATTTAAAAAGGCCCCGTGGGAGTGCAATGGGCCCCTGTCTTGCTGCTTAGCAATAATGGTATGGGTTTAGGTTCTGCTGTGTGTACTGGTGGTTGACTGCCCCCCAGCCCAGAGTGTGCATGGAAAATTGTCTGGCAGCCTCCCTGACAGCAAGCAGTGATAGTGCCCATGAAGGGGACCTTGTTGGGCCCGCCCCTTTCACGGTTATCGCTTCTCGGCCTTTTGGCTAAGATCAAGTGTAGTATCTGTTCTTATCAGTTTAATATCTGATACGTCCCCTATCTGGGGACCATATATTAAATGGATTTTTGAGAACGGGGGCCGATTTCGAAGCTTGCTTCCGTCGCCCTATGCATTGACCCGATATGGCAGTATCTTCGGGTACAGTGCACCACCCCCTTACAGGGTTAAAAAGAAAGATTCCTACTTTCATTGCTACCTGCTTGCTGGCTAGCCAGCTAGCCAGCCCTGTGGGCCTTGCTGCTGCTGCAGCCAATAAACAAAAGGTGGTGCTGCTGCTGCTTCTGCTTGTGTCTGGCCCCTGTTGGAGCGTCCAGGCACAGGACTTCTGCTGCTGCTGACTAAATGGCCTCCTTAATTGGATCATTTGAGTAGCCAGCACACCTGTGCAGGTAGGGCATGACATGATAGGCAGCTGCCTTGATAGCGGGTGGGTGCTGAATGTTCCTAATTGACAAAATAAGATTAATGCTTATGAAGAAATATAAAATCTCATCCCTTCCCCAATATCGCGCCACACCCCTACCCCTTAATTCCCTGGTTGAACGTGATGGACATATGTCTTTTTTCGACCGTACTAACTATGTAACTATGTAACATAACATGGGGGGGGGGGGGTCTCCTGGCTGTTCACACAGGTGTGTCATTGCTGTACATTGACCATGCATTGCTTCTGTGGTATTGCAAAGGCAAAGACAAATGCTTCCAGCCATCCATTGCACTAATGGATTGGTCATCAGCTGGCTGTCTATGTCCCGCATCAATATAGACCAAAGTACAGAGGGTTAGGCTATGCTATTGTGCACCTACCTGATGCATCAGAAGGTGCGAGGCCCTTGCTAAATTCTGTGCACAGACTTTGAGATCTGTGCTTTAGACTGTATCTAAACCTGCTCCAACATGGACTGACATTCTGGCCTACTTTCAGCCGATGCGACTTGTCTGTCGCTGAACAGTCGCTTTTTATGTATTCAGCACCTATGTATAATGTTGTAAAAATGCTCTAGAAGCTAAAGTCGCAGAAATGTCACACATATTTGGCCTGCAACTTTCTGTGCGACAAATTCAGACAGGAAAAATCAGTATAAATCCTTAGAAAATTATCCCCCAGTGTCTCCATCTGCTGGCGGTATTGAATAAGCATTGCTGCACTGATGGGGTATGCATTAGACGAAAAAAAAGAAGAAAAAGAAGAATAATACGCCCAGAAAAGAGGCGAAAAGGAGAAAAACGTAAAAAAACGTGAAAAAAAAGTAAGAGGAAGAGAAGGGAAAAAAAGGTGGAAATGGGTTTAAAAGTGATTTCGGCGGAGAAATATATATATATATATATATATATATATATATATATATATATATATATATATGCGCACACACACACATAGATATAAACGTATTCTCCGTTGAGATATTGCAGCCGCTGCTGTGTCCAGGCCCAGGAGCCTTAGCACTGTGCTGTGATGTCACTCAATACCACTGACATCACTAGGTGTAAACAACATCTCTCCTTTGATGTGTATGTGACTATGGAGCTGTTTGGTGATGTCGTCTATTACGGCCTTCATAGAAGCAACAGGAGATTGTTGCATCCATCTTGAACCCTCAGAACTACAGTGCTATGATGTCACTCACTTCCACAGGCCTTGCAGAGTGTAAACAACAACAACCCAGCTTTGTTGTGTATGTAACCAAAGGGATTTGTGATGTCACCTAGAACCTTCACAGCAGCGACAGCTTTATGAGGAGCATCAGCACTGCTCTGCCTGAGCAGAACCATCACCGCCATAGGTTGTCAAATAACCCGGATTTAACCCACACAGGTAAGTCCAATGGGGTGCAGGCATGTCCTCTATGCTTACAGCTTCCCGTGGGTGTTGGTTTGATACCGTTTGGGGACAGCCAAGGAGGCATCTGCAGCCAACAAAGGTAGGTGTGTGCTTGTGTGTGTGTTTCCTATGCAGATCCTAAGCCCAGTGTCACATGCAAGTAGGAGGAGTAAGAAGGGTTCCTGGCAAATCCGGGTTATGGATTGCATTTAAAAAGGCCCCGTGGGAGTGCAATGGGCCCCTGTCTTGCTGCTTAGCAATAATGGTATGGGTTTAGGTTCTGCTGTGTGTACTGGTGGTTGACTGCCCCCCAGCCCAGAGTGTGCATGGAAAATTGTCTGGCAGCCTCCCTGACAGCAAGCAGTGATAGTGCCCATGAAGGGGACCTTGTTGGGCCCGCCCCTTTCACGGTTATCGCTTCTCGGCCTTTTGGCTAAGATCAAGTGTAGTATCTGTTCTTATCAGTTTAATATCTGATACGTCCCCTATCTGGGGACCATATATTAAATGGATTTTTGAGAACGGGGGCCGATTTCGAAGCTTGCTTCCGTCGCCCTATGCATTGACCCGATATGGCAGTATCTTCGGGTACAGTGCACCACCCCCTTACAGGGTTAAAAAGAAAGATTCCTACTTTCATTGCTACCTGCTTGCTGGCTAGCCAGCTAGCCAGCCCTGTGGGCCTTGCTGCTGCTGCAGCCAATAAACAAAAGGTGGTGCTGCTGCTGCTTCTGCTGCTTCTGCTTCTGCTTGTGTCTGGCCCCTGTTGGAGCGTCCAGGCACAGGACTTCTGCTGCTGCTGACTAAATGGCCTCCTTAATTGGATCATTTGAGTAGCCAGCACACCTGTGCAGGTAGGGCATGACATGATAGGCAGCTGCCTTGATAGCGGGTGGGTGCTGAATGTTCCTAATTGACAAAATAAGATTAATGCTTATGAAGAAATATAAAATCTCATCCCTTCCCCAATATCGCGCCACACCCCTACCCCTTAATTCCCTGGTTGAACGTGATGGACATATGTCTTTTTTCGACCGTACTAACTATGTAACTATGTAACATAACATGGGGGGGGGGGGGTCTCCTGGCTGTTCACACAGGTGTGTCATTGCTGTACATTGACCATGCATTGCTTCTGTGGTATTGCAAAGGCAAAGACAAATGCTTCCAGCCATCCATTGCACTAATGGATTGGTCATCAGCTGGCTGTCTATGTCCCGCATCAATATAGACCAAAGTACAGAGGGTTAGGCTATGCTATTGTGCACCTACCTGATGCATCAGAAGGTGCGAGGCCCTTGCTAAATTCTGTGCACAGACTTTGAGATCTATGCTTTAGACTGTATCTAAACCTGCTCCAACATGGACTGACATTCTGGCCTACTTTCAGCCGATGCGACTTGTCTGTCGCTGAACAGTCGCTTTTTATGTATTCAGCACCTATGTATAATGTTGTAAAAATGCTCTAGAAGCTAAAGTCGCAGAAATGTCACACATATTTGGCCTGCAACTTTCTGTGCGACAAATTCAGACAGGAAAAATCAGTATAAATCCTTAGAAAATTATCCCCCAGTGTCTCCATCTGCTGGCGGTATTGAATAAGCATTGCTGCACTGATGGGGTATGCATTAGACGAAAAAAAAGAAGAAAAAGAAGAATAATACGCCCAGTAAAGAGGCGAAAAGGAGAAAAACGTAAAAAAACGTGAAAAAAAAGTAAGAGGAAGAGAAGGGAAAAAAAGGTGGAAATGGGTTTAAAAGTGATTTCGGCGGAGAATATATATATATATATATATATATATATATATATATATATATGCGCACACACACACATAGATATAAACGTATTCTCCGTTGAGATATTGCAGCCGCTGCTGTGTCCAGGCCCAGGAGCCTTAGCACTGTGCTGTGATGTCACTCAATACCACTGACATCACTAGGTGTAAACAACATCTCTCCTTTGCTGTGTATGTGACTATGGAGCTGTTTGGTGATGTCGTCTATTACGGCCTTCATAGAAGCAACAGGAGATTGTTGCATCCATCTTGAACCCTCAGAACTACAGTGCTATGATGTCACTCACTTCCACAGGCCTTGCAGAGTGTAAACAACAACAACCCAGCTTTGTTGTGTATGTAACCAAAGGGATTTGTGATGTCACCTAGAACCTTCACAGCAGCGACAGCTTTATGAGGAGCATCAGCACTGCTCTGCCTGAGCAGAACCATCACCGCCATAGGTTGTCAAATAACCCGGATTTAACCCACACAGGTAAGTCCAATGGGGTGCAGGCATGTCCTCTATGCTTACAGCTTCCCGTGGGTGTTGGTTTGATACCGTTTGGGGACAGCCAAGGAGGCATCTGCAGGCAACAAAGGTAGGTGTGTGCTTGTGTGTGTGTTTCCTATGCAGATCCTAAGCCCAGTGTCACATGCAAGTAGGAGGAGTAAGAAGGGTTCCTGGCAAATCCGGGTTATGGATTGCATTTAAAAAGGCCCCGTGGGAGTGCAATGGGCCCCTGTCTTGCTGCTTAGCAATAATGGTATGGGTTTAGGTTCTGCTGTGTGTACTGGTGGTTGACTGCCCCCCAGCCCAGAGTGTGCATGGAAAATTGTCTGGCAGCCTCCCTGACAGCAAGCAGTGATAGTGCCCATGAAGGGGACCTTGTTGGGCCCGCCCCTTTCACGGTTATCGCTTCTCGGCCTTTTGGCTAAGATCAAGTGTAGTATCTGTTCTTATCAGTTTAATATCTGATACGTCCCCTATCTGGGGACCATATATTAAATGGATTTTTGAGAACGGGGGCCGATTTCGAAGCTTGCTTCCGTCGCCCTATGCATTGACCCGATATGGCAGTATCTTCGGGTACAGTGCACCACCCCCTTACAGGGTTAAAAAGAAAGATTCCTACTTTCATTGCTACCTGCTTGCTGGCTAGCCAGCTAGCCAGCCCTGTGGGCCTTGCTGCTGCTGCAGCCAATAAACAAAAGGTGGTGCTGCTGCTGCTTCTGCTGCTTCTGCTTCTGCTTGTGTCTGGCCCCTGTTGGAGCGTCCAGGCACAGGACTTCTGCTGCTGCTGACTAAATGGCCTCCTTAATTGGATCATTTGAGTAGCCAGCACACCTGTGCAGGTAGGGCATGACATGATAGGCAGCTGCCTTGATAGCGGGTGGGTGCTGAATGTTCCTAATTGACAAAATAAGATTAATGCTTATGAAGAAATATAAAATCTCATCCCTTCCCCAATATCGCGCCACACCCCTACCCCTTAATTCCCTGGTTGAACGTGATGGACATATGTCTTTTTTCGACCGTACTAACTATGTAACTATGTAACATAACATGGGGGGGGGGGGGTCTCCTGGCTGTTCACACAGGTGTGTCATTGCTGTACATTGACCATGCATTGCTTCTGTGGTATTGCAAAGGCAAAGACAAATGCTTCCAGCCATCCATTGCACTAATGGATTGGTCATCAGCTGGCTGTCTATGTCCCGCATCAATATAGACCAAAGTACAGAGGGTTAGGCTATGCTATTGTGCACCTACCTGATGCATCAGAAGGTGCGAGGCCCTTGCTAAATTCTGTGCACAGACTTTGAGATCTATGCTTTAGACTGTATCTAAACCTGCTCCAACATGGACTGACATTCTGGCCTACTTTCAGCCGATGCGACTTGTCTGTCGCTGAACAGTCGCTTTTTATGTATTCAGCACCTATGTATAATGTTGTAAAAATGCTCTAGAAGCTAAAGTCGCAGAAATGTCACACATATTTGGCCTGCAACTTTCTGTGCGACAAATTCAGACAGGAAAAATCAGTATAAATCCTTAGAAAATTATCCCCCAGTGTCTCCATCTGCTGGCGGTATTGAATAAGCATTGCTGCACTGATGGGGTATGCATTAGACGAAAAAAAAGAAGAAAAAGAAGAATAATACGCCCAGAAAAGAGGCGAAAAGGAGAAAAACGTAAAAAAACGTGAAAAAAAAGTAAGAGGAAGAGAAGGGAAAAAAAGGTGGAAATGGGTTTAAAAGTGATTTCGGCGGAGAAATATATATATATATATATATATATATATATATATATATATATATATATGCGCACACACACACATAGATATAAACGTATTCTCCGTTGAGATATTGCAGCCGCTGCTGTGTCCAGGCCCAGGAGCCTTAGCACTGTGCTGTGATGTCACTCAATACCACTGACATCACTAGGTGTAAACAACATCTCTCCTTTGCTGTGTATGTGACTATGGAGCTGTTTGGTGATGTCGTCTATTACGGCCTTCATAGAAGCAACAGGAGATTGTTGCATCCATCTTGAACCCTCAGAACTACAGTGCTATGATGTCACTCACTTCCACAGGCCTTGCAGAGTGTAAACAACAACAACCCAGCTTTGTTGTGTATGTAACCAAAGGGATTTGTGATGTCACCTAGAACCTTCACAGCAGCGACAGCTTTATGAGGAGCATCAGCACTGCTCTGCCTGAGCAGAACCATCACCGCCATAGGTTGTCAAATAACCCGGATTTAACCCACACAGGTAAGTCCAATGGGGTGCAGGCATGTCCTCTATGCTTACAGCTTCCCGTGGGTGTTGGTTTGATACCGTTTGGGGACAGCCAAGGAGGCATCTGCAGGCAACAAAGGTAGGTGTGTGCTTGTGTGTGTGTTTCCTATGCAGATCCTAAGCCCAGTGTCACATGCAAGTAGGAGGAGTAAGAAGGGTTCCTGGCAAATCCGGGTTATGGATTGCATTTAAAAAGGCCCCGTGGGAGTGCAATGGGCCCCTGTCTTGCTGCTTAGCAATAATGGTATGGGTTTAGGTTCTGCTGTGTGTACTGGTGGTTGACTGCCCCCCAGCCCAGAGTGTGCATGGAAAATTGTCTGGCAGCCTCCCTGACAGCAAGCAGTGATAGTGCCCATGAAGGGGACCTTGTTGGGCCCGCCCCTTTCACGGTTATCGCTTCTCGGCCTTTTGGCTAAGATCAAGTGTAGTATCTGTTCTTATCAGTTTAATATCTGATACGTCCCCTATCTGGGGACCATATATTAAATGGATTTTTGAGAACGGGGGCCGATTTCGAAGCTTGCTTCCGTCGCCCTATGCATTGACCCGATATGGCAGTATCTTCGGGTACAGTGCACCACCCCCTTACAGGGTTAAAAAGAAAGATTCCTACTTTCATTGCTACCTGCTTGCTGGCTAGCCAGCTAGCCAGCCCTGTGGGCCTTGCTGCTGCTGCAGCCAATAAACAAAAGGTGGTGCTGCTGCTGCTTCTGCTGCTTCTGCTTCTGCTTGTGTCTGGCCCCTGTTGGAGCGTCCAGGCACAGGACTTCTGCTGCTGCTGACTAAATGGCCTCCTTAATTGGATCATTTGAGTAGCCAGCACACCTGTGCAGGTAGGGCATGACATGATAGGCAGCTGCCTTGATAGCGGGTGGGTGCTGAATGTTCCTAATTGACAAAATAAGATTAATGCTTATGAAGAAATATAAAATCTCATCCCTTCCCCAATATCGCGCCACACCCCTACCCCTTAATTCCCTGGTTGAACGTGATGGACATATGTCTTTTTTCGACCGTACTAACTATGTAACTATGTAACATAACATGGGGGGGGGGGGGGGTCTCCTGGCTGTTCACACAGGTGTGTCATTGCTGTACATTGACCATGCATTGCTTCTGTGGTATTGCAAAGGCAAAGACAAATGCTTCCAGCCATCCATTGCACTAATGGATTGGTCATCAGCTGGCTGTCTATGTCCCGCATCAATATAGACCAAAGTACAGAGGGTTAGGCTATGCTATTGTGCACCTACCTGATGCATCAGAAGGTGCGAGGCCCTTGCTAAATTCTGTGCACAGACTTTGAGATCTATGCTTTAGACTGTATCTAAACCTGCTCCAACATGGACTGACATTCTGGCCTACTTTCAGCCGATGCGACTTGTCTGTCGCTGAACAGTCGCTTTTTATGTATTCAGCACCTATGTATAATGTTGTAAAAATGCTCTAGAAGCTAAAGTCGCAGAAATGTCACACATATTTGGCCTGCAACTTTCTGTGCGACAAATTCAGACAGGAAAAATCAGTATAAATCCTTAGAAAATTATCCCCCAGTGTCTCCATCTGCTGGCGGTATTGAATAAGCATTGCTGCACTGATGGGGTATGCATTAGACGAAAAAAAAGAAGAAAAAGAAGAATAATACGCCCAGAAAAGAGGCGAAAAGGAGAAAAACGTAAAAAAACGTGAAAAAAAAGTAAGAGGAAGAGAAGGGAAAAATGGAAATGGGTTTATAATATATATATTATATGTAGATAATATATATATATATATATATATATATATATATATATATATATATATATGCGCACACACACACATAGATATAAACGTATTCTCCGTTGAGATATTGCAGCCGCTGCTGTGTCCAGGCCCAGGAGCCTTAGCACTGTGCTGTGATGTCACTCAATACCACTGACATCACTAGGTGTAAACAACATCTCTCCTTTGCTGTGTATGTGACTATGGAGCTGTTTGGTGATGTCGTCTATTACGGCCTTCATAGAAGCAACAGGAGATTGTTGCATCCATCTTGAACCCTCAGAACTACAGTGCTATGATGTCACTCACTTCCACAGGCCTTGCAGAGTGTAAACAACAACAACCCAGCTTTGTTGTGTATGTAACCAAAGGGATTTGTGATGTCACCTAGAACCTTCACAGCAGCGACAGCTTTATGAGGAGCATCAGCACTGCTCTGCCTGAGCAGAACCATCACCGCCATAGGTTGTCAAATAACCCGGATTTAACCCACACAGGTAAGTCCAATGGGGTGCAGGCATGTCCTCTATGCTTACAGCTTCCCGTGGGTGTTGGTTTGATACCGTTTGGGGACAGCCAAGGAGGCATCTGCAGGCAACAAAGGTAGGTGTGTGCTTGTGTGTGTGTTTCCTATGCAGATCCTAAGCCCAGTGTCACATGCAAGTAGGAGGAGTAAGAAGGGTTCCTGGCAAATCCGGGTTATGGATTGCATTTAAAAAGGCCCCGTGGGAGTGCAATGGGCCCCTGTCTTGCTGCTTAGCAATAATGGTATGGGTTTAGGTTCTGCTGTGTGTACTGGTGGTTGACTGCCCCCCAGCCCAGAGTGTGCATGGAAAATTGTCTGGCAGCCTCCCTGACAGCAAGCAGTGATAGTGCCCATGAAGGGGACCTTGTTGGGCCCGCCCCTTTCACGGTTATCGCTTCTCGGCCTTTTGGCTAAGATCAAGTGTAGTATCTGTTCTTATCAGTTTAATATCTGATACGTCCCCTATCTGGGGACCATATATTAAATGGATTTTTGAGAACGGGGGCCGATTTCGAAGCTTGCTTCCGTCGCCCTATGCATTGACCCGATATGGCAGTATCTTCGGGTACAGTGCACCACCCCCTTACAGGGTTAAAAAGAAAGATTCCTACTTTCATTGCTACCTGCTTGCTGGCTAGCCAGCTAGCCAGCCCTGTGGGCCTTGCTGCTGCTGCAGCCAATAAACAAAAGGTGGTGCTGCTGCTGCTTCTGCTGCTTCTGCTTCTGCTTGTGTCTGGCCCCTGTTGGAGCGTCCAGGCACAGGACTTCTGCTGCTGCTGACTAAATGGCCTCCTTAATTGGATCATTTGAGTAGCCAGCACACCTGTGCAGGTAGGGCATGACATGATAGGCAGCTGCCTTGATAGCGGGTGGGTGCTGAATGTTCCTAATTGACAAAATAAGATTAATGCTTATGAAGAAATATAAAATCTCATCCCTTCCCCAATATCGCGCCACACCCCTACCCCTTAATTCCCTGGTTGAACGTGATGGACATATGTCTTTTTTCGACCGTACTAACTATGTAACTATGTAACATAACATGGGGGGGGGGGGTCTCCTGGCTGTTCACACAGGTGTGTCATTGCTGTACATTGACCATGCATTGCTTCTGTGGTATTGCAAAGGCAAAGACAAATGCTTCCAGCCATCCATTGCACTAATGGATTGGTCATCAGCTGGCTGTCTATGTCCCGCATCAATATAGACCAAAGTACAGAGGGTTAGGCTATGCTATTGTGCACCTACCTGATGCATCAGAAGGTGCGAGGCCCTTGCTAAATTCTGTGCACAGACTTTGAGATCTATGCTTTAGACTGTATCTAAACCTGCTCCAACATGGACTGACATTCTGGCCTACTTTCAGCCGATGCGACTTGTCTGTCGCTGAACAGTCGCTTTTTATGTATTCAGCACCTATGTATAATGTTGTAAAAATGCTCTAGAAGCTAAAGTCGCAGAAATGTCACACATATTTGGCCTGCAACTTTCTGTGCGACAAATTCAGACAGGAAAAATCAGTATAAATCCTTAGAAAATTATCCCCCAGTGTCTCTATCTGCTGGCGGTATTGAATAAGCATTGCTGCACTGATGGGGTATGCATTAGACGAAAAAAAAGAAGAAAAAGAAGAATAATACGCCCAGAAAAGAGGCGAAAAGGAGAAAAACGTAAAAAAACGTGAAAAAAAAGTAAGAGGAAGAGAAGGGAAAAAAAGGTGGAAATGGGTTTAAAAGTGATTTCGGCGGAGAAATATATATATATATATATATATATATATATATATATATATATGCGCACACACACACATAGATATAAACGTATTCTCCGTTGAGATATTGCAGCCGCTGCTGTGTCCAGGCCCAGGAGCCTTAGCACTGTGCTGTGATGTCACTCAATACCACTGACATCACTAGGTGTAAACAACATCTCTCCTTTGCTGTGTATGTGACTATGGAGCTGTTTGGTGATGTCGTCTATTACGGCCTTCATAGAAGCAACAGGAGATTGTTGCATCCATCTTGAACCCTCAGAACTACAGTGCTATGATGTCACTCACTTCCACAGGCCTTGCAGAGTGTAAACAACAACAACCCAGCTTTGTTGTGTATGTAACCAAAGGGATTTGTGATGTCACCTAGAACCTTCACAGCAGCGACAGCTTTATGAGGAGCATCAGCACTGCTCTGCCTGAGCAGAACCATCACCGCCATAGGTTGTCAAATAACCCGGATTTAACCCACACAGGTAAGTCCAATGGGGTGCAGGCATGTCCTCTATGCTTACAGCTTCCCGTGGGTGTTGGTTTGATACCGTTTGGGGACAGCCAAGGAGGCATCTGCAGGCAACAAAGGTAGGTGTGTGCTTGTGTGTGTGTTTCCTATGCAGATCCTAAGCCCAGTGTCACATGCAAGTAGGAGGAGTAAGAAGGGTTCCTGGCAAATCCGGGTTATGGATTGCATTTAAAAAGGCCCCGTGGGAGTGCAATGGGCCCCTGTCTTGCTGCTTAGCAATAATGGTATGGGTTTAGGTTCTGCTGTGTGTACTGGTGGTTGACTGCCCCCCAGCCCAGAGTGTGCATGGAAAATTGTCTGGCAGCCTCCCTGACAGCAAGCAGTGATAGTGCCCATGAAGGGGACCTTGTTGGGCCCGCCCCTTTCACGGTTATCGCTTCTCGGCCTTTTGGCTAAGATCAAGTGTAGTATCTGTTCTTATCAGTTTAATATCTGATACGTCCCCTATCTGGGGACCATATATTAAATGGATTTTTGAGAACGGGGGCCGATTTCGAAGCTTGCTTCCGTCGCCCTATGCATTGACCCGATATGGCAGTATCTTCGGGTACAGTGCACCACCCCCTTACAGGGTTAAAAAGAAAGATTCCTACTTTCATTGCTACCTGCTTGCTGGCTAGCCAGCTAGCCAGCCCTGTGGGCCTTGCTGCTGCTGCAGCCAATAAACAAAAGGTGGTGCTGCTGCTGCTTCTGCTGCTTCTGCTTCTGCTTGTGTCTGGCCCCTGTTGGAGCGTCCAGGCACAGGACTTCTGCTGCTGCTGACTAAATGGCCTCCTTAATTGGATCATTTGAGTAGCCAGCACACCTGTGCAGGTAGGGCATGACATGATAGGCAGCTGCCTTGATAGCGGGTGGGTGCTGAATGTTCCTAATTGACAAAATAAGATTAATGCTTATGAAGAAATATAAAATCTCATCCCTTCCCCAATATCGCGCCACACCCCTACCCCTTAATTCCCTGGTTGAACGTGATGGACATATGTCTTTTTTCGACCGTACTAACTATGTAACTATGTAACATAACATGGGGGGGGGGGGGTCTCCTGGCTGTTCACACAGGTGTGTCATTGCTGTACATTGACCATGCATTGCTTCTGTGGTATTGCAAAGGCAAAGACAAATGCTTCCAGCCATCCATTGCACTAATGGATTGGTCATCAGCTGGCTGTCTATGTCCCGCATCAATATAGACCAAAGTACAGAGGGTTAGGCTATGCTATTGTGCACCTACCTGATGCATCAGAAGGTGCGAGGCCCTTGCTAAATTCTGTGCACAGACTTTGAGATCTATGCTTTAGACTGTATCTAAACCTGCTCCAACATGGACTGACATTCTGGCCTACTTTCAGCCGATGCGACTTGTCTGTCGCTGAACAGTCGCTTTTTATGTATTCAGCACCTATGTATAATGTTGTAAAAATGCTCTAGAAGCTAAAGTCGCAGAAATGTCACACATATTTGGCCTGCAACTTTCTGTGCGACAAATTCAGACAGGAAAAATCAGTATAAATCCTTAGAAAATTATCCCCCAGTGTCTCCATCTGCTGGCGGTATTGAATAAGCATTGCTGCACTGATGGGGTATGCATTAGACGAAAAAAAAGAAGAAAAAGAAGAATAATACGCCCAGAAAAGAGGCGAAAAGGAGAATAACGTAAAAAAACGTGAAAAAAAAGTAAGAGGAAGAGAAGGGAAAAAAAGGTGGAAATGGGTTTAAAAGTGATTTCGGCGGAGAAATATATATATATATATATATATATATATATATATATATATATATGCGCACACACACACATAGATATAAACGTATTCTCCGTTGAGATATTGCAGCCGCTGCTGTGTCCAGGCCCAGGAGCCTTAGCACTGTGCTGTGATGTCACTCAATACCACTGACATCACTAGGTGTAAACAACATCTCTCCTTTGCTGTGTATGTGACTATGGAGCTGTTTGGTGATGTCGTCTATTACGGCCTTCATAGAAGCAACAGGAGATTGTTGCATCCATCTTGAACCCTCAGAACTACAGTGCTATGATGTCACTCACTTCCACAGGCCTTGCAGAGTGTAAACAACAACAACCCAGCTTTGTTGTGTATGTAACCAAAGGGATTTGTGATGTCACCTAGAACCTTCACAGCAGCGACAGCTTTATGAGGAGCATCAGCACTGCTCTGCCTGAGCAGAACCATCACCGCCATAGGTTGTCAAATAACCCGGATTTAACCCACACAGGTAAGTCCAATGGGGTGCAGGCATGTCCTCTATGCTTACAGCTTCCCGTGGGTGTTGGTTTGATACCGTTTGGGGACAGCCAAGGAGGCATCTGCAGGCAACAAAGGTAGGTGTGTGCTTGTGTGTGTGTTTCCTATGCAGATCCTAAGCCCAGTGTCACATGCAAGTAGGAGGAGTAAGAAGGGTTCCTGGCAAATCCGGGTTATGGATTGCATTTAAAAAGGCCCCGTGGGAGTGCAATGGGCCCCTGTCTTGCTGCTTAGCAATAATGGTATGGGTTTAGGTTCTGCTGTGTGTACTGGTGGTTGACTGCCCCCCAGCCCAGAGTGTGCATGGAAAATTGTCTGGCAGCCTCCCTGACAGCAAGCAGTGATAGTGCCCATGAAGGGGACCTTGTTGG
Source organism: Hyla sarda (assembly GCF_029499605.1). NCBI lineage: Eukaryota > Metazoa > Chordata > Amphibia > Anura > Hylidae > Hyla > Hyla sarda. The sequence continues at coordinate 28,495 of NW_026608810.1, read as the reverse complement.
GCCCGCCCCTTTCACGGTTATCGCTTCTCGGCCTTTTGGCTAAGATCAAGTGTAGTATCTGTTCTTATCAGTTTAATATCTGATACGTCCCCTATCTGGGGACCATATATTAAATGGATTTTTGAGAACGGGGGCCGATTTCGAAGCTTGCTTCCGTCGCCCTATGCATTGACCCGATATGGCAGTATCTTCGGGTACAGTGCACCACCCCCTTACAGGGTTAAAAAGAAAGATTCCTACTTTCATTGCTACCTGCTTGCTGGCTAGCCAGCTAGCCAGCCCTGTGGGCCTTGCTGCTGCTGCAGCCAATAAACAAAAGGTGGTGCTGCTGCTGCTTCTGCTGCTTCTGCTTCTGCTTGTGTCTGGCCCCTGTTGGAGCGTCCAGGCACAGGACTTCTGCTGCTGCTGACTAAATGGCCTCCTTAATTGGATCATTTGAGTAGCCAGCACACCTGTGCAGGTAGGGCATGACATGATAGGCAGCTGCCTTGATAGCGGGTGGGTGCTGAATGTTCCTAATTGACAAAATAAGATTAATGCTTATGAAGAAATATAAAATCTCATCCCTTCCCCAATATCGCGCCACACCCCTACCCCTTAATTCCCTGGTTGAACGTGATGGACATATGTCTTTTTTCGACCGTACTAACTATGTAACTATGTAACATAACATGGGGGGGGGGGGGGGTCTCCTGGCTGTTCACACAGGTGTGTCATTGCTGTACATTGACCATGCATTGCTTCTGTGGTATTGCAAAGGCAAAGACAAATGCTTCCAGCCATCCATTGCACTAATGGATTGGTCATCAGCTGGCTGTCTATGTCCCGCATCAATATAGACCAAAGTACAGAGGGTTAGGCTATGCTATTGTGCACCTACCTGATGCATCAGAAGGTGCGAGGCCCTTGCTAAATTCTGTGCACAGACTTTGAGATCTATGCTTTAGACTGTATCTAAACCTGCTCCAACATGGACTGACATTCTGGCCTACTTTCAGCCGATGCGACTTGTCTGTCGCTGAACAGTCGCTTTTTATGTATTCAGCACCTATGTATAATGTTGTAAAAATGCTCTAGAAGCTAAAGTCGCAGAAATGTCACACATATTTGGCCTGCAACTTTCTGTGCGACAAATTCAGACAGGAAAAATCAGTATAAATCCTTAGAAAATTATCCCCCAGTGTCTCCATCTGCTGGCGGTATTGAATAAGCATTGCTGCACTGATGGGGTATGCATTAGACGAAAAAAAAGAAGAAAAAGAAGAATAATACGCCCAGAAAAGAGGCGAAAAGGAGAAAAACGTAAAAAAACGTGAAAAAAAAGTAAGAGGAAGAGAAGGGAAAAAAAGGTGGAAATGGGTTTAAAAGTGATTTCGGCGGAGAATATATATATATATATATATATATATATATATATATATATATATATGCGCACACACACACATAGATATAAACGTATTCTCCGTTGAGATATTGCAGCCGCTGCTGTGTCCAGGCCCAGGAGCCTTAGCACTGTGCTGTGATGTCACTCAATACCACTGACATCACTAGGTGTAAACAACATCTCTCCTTTGCTGTGTATGTGACTATGGAGCTGTTTGGTGATGTCGTCTATTACGGCCTTCATAGAAGCAACAGGAGATTGTTGCATCCATCTTGAACCCTCAGAACTACAGTGCTATGATGTCACTCACTTCCACAGGCCTTGCAGAGTGTAAACAACAACAACCCAGCTTTGTTGTGTATGTAACCAAAGGGATTTGTGATGTCACCTAGAACCTTCACAGCAGCGACAGCTTTATGAGGAGCATCAGCACTGCTCTGCCTGAGCAGAACCATCACCGCCATAGGTTGTCAAATAACCCGGATTTAACCCACACAGGTAAGTCCAATGGGGTGCAGGCATGTCCTCTATGCTTACAGCTTCCCGTGGGTGTTGGTTTGATACCGTTTGGGGACAGCCAAGGAGGCATCTGCAGGCAACAAAGGTAGGTGTGTGCTTGTGTGTGTGTTTCCTATGCAGATCCTAAGCCCAGTGTCACATGCAAGTAGGAGGAGTAAGAAGGGTTCCTGGCAAATCCGGGTTATGGATTGCATTTAAAAAGGCCCCGTGGGAGTGCAATGGGCCCCTGTCTTGCTGCTTAGCAATAATGGTATGGGTTTAGGTTCTGCTGTGTGTACTGGTGGTTGACTGCCCCCCAGCCCAGAGTGTGCATGGAAAATTGTCTGGCAGCCTCCCTGACAGCAAGCAGTGATAGTGCCCATGAAGGGGACCTTGTTGGGCCCGCCCCTTTCACGGTTATCGCTTCTCGGCCTTTTGGCTAAGATCAAGTGTAGTATCTGTTCTTATCAGTTTAATATCTGATACATCCCCTATCTGGGGACCATATATTAAATGGATTTTTGAGAACGGGGGCCGATTTCGAAGCTTGCTTCCGTCGCCCTATGCATTGACCCGATATGGCAGTATCTTCGGGTACAGTGCACCACCCCCTTACAGGGTTAAAAAGAAAGATTCCTACTTTCATTGCTACCTGCTTGCTGGCTAGCCAGCTAGCCAGCCCTGTGGGCCTTGCTGCTGCTGCAGCCAATAAACAAAAGGTGGTGCTGCTGCTGCTTCTGCTGCTTCTGCTTCTGCTTGTGTCTGGCCCCTGTTGGAGCGTCCAGGCACAGGACTTCTGCTGCTGCTGACTAAATGGCCTCCTTAATTGGATCATTTGAGTAGCCAGCACACCTGTGCAGGTAGGGCATGACATGATAGGCAGCTGCCTTGATAGCGGGTGGGTGCTGAATGTTCCTAATTGACAAAATAAGATTAATGCTTATGAAGAAATATAAAATCTCATCCCTTCCCCAATATCGCGCCACACCCCTACCCCTTAATTCCCTGGTTGAACGTGATGGACATATGTCTTTTTTCGACCGTACTAACTATGTAACTATGTAACATAACATGGGGGGGGGGGGGGGTCTCCTGGCTGTTCACACAGGTGTGTCATTGCTGTACATTGACCATGCATTGCTTCTGTGGTATTGCAAAGGCAAAGACAAATGCTTCCAGCCATCCATTGCACTAATGGATTGGTCATCAGCTGGCTGTCTATGTCCCGCATCAATATAGACCAAAGTACAGAGGGTTAGGCTATGCTATTGTGCACCTACCTGATGCATCAGAAGGTGCGAGGCCCTTGCTAAATTCTGTGCACAGACTTTGAGATCTATGCTTTAGACTGTATCTAAACCTGCTCCAACATGGACTGACATTCTGGCCTACTTTCAGCCGATGCGACTTGTCTGTCGCTGAACAGTCGCTTTTTATGTATTCAGCACCTATGTATAATGTTGTAAAAATGCTCTAGAAGCTAAAGTCGCAGAAATGTCACACATATTTGGCCTGCAACTTTCTGTGCGACAAATTCAGACAGGAAAAATCAGTATAAATCCTTAGAAAATTATCCCCCAGTGTCTCCATCTGCTGGCGGTATTGAATAAGCATTGCTGCACTGATGGGGTATGCATTAGACGAAAAAAAAGAAGAAAAAGAAGAATAATACGCCCAGAAAAGAGGCGAAAAGGAGAAAAACGTAAAAAAACGTGAAAAAAAAGTAAGAGGAAGAGAAGGGAAAAAAAGGTGGAAATGGGTTTAAAAGTGATTTCGGCGGAGAAATATATATATATATATATATATATATATATATATATATATATATGCGCACACACACACATAGATATAAACGTATTCTCCGTTGAGATATTGCAGCCGCTGCTGTGTCCAGGCCCAGGAGCCTTAGCACTGTGCTGTGATGTCACTCAATACCACTGACATCACTAGGTGTAAACAACATCTCTCCTTTGCTGTGTATGTGACTATGGAGCTGTTTGGTGATGTCGTCTATTACGGCCTTCATAGAAGCAACAGGAGATTGTTGCATCCATCTTGAACCCTCAGAACTACAGTGCTATGATGTCACTCACTTCCACAGGCCTTGCAGAGTGTAAACAACAACAACCCAGCTTTGTTGTGTATGTAACCAAAGGGATTTGTGATGTCACCTAGAACCTTCACAGCAGCGACAGCTTTATGAGGAGCATCAGCACTGCTCTGCCTGAGCAGAACCATCACCGCCATAGGTTGTCAAATAACCCGGATTTAACCCACACAGGTAAGTCCAATGGGGTGCAGGCATGTCCTCTATGCTTACAGCTTCCCGTGGGTGTTGGTTTGATACCGTTTGGGGACAGCCAAGGAGGCATCTGCAGGCAACAAAGGTAGGTGTGTGCTTGTGTGTGTGTTTCCTATGCAGATCCTAAGCCCAGTGTCACATGCAAGTAGGAGGAGTAAGAAGGGTTCCTGGCAAATCCGGGTTATGGATTGCATTTAAAAAGGCCCCGTGGGAGTGCAATGGGCCCCTGTCTTGCTGCTTAGCAATAATGGTATGGGTTTAGGTTCTGCTGTGTGTACTGGTGGTTGACTGCCCCCCAGCCCAGAGTGTGCATGGAAAATTGTCTGGCAGCCTCCCTGACAGCAAGCAGTGATAGTGCCCATGAAGGGGACCTTGTTGGGCCCGCCCCTTTCACGGTTATCGCTTCTCGGCCTTTTGGCTAAGATCAAGTGTAGTATCTGTTCTTATCAGTTTAATATCTGATACGTCCCCTATCTGGGGACCATATATTAAATGGATTTTTGAGAACGGGGGCCGATTTCGAAGCTTGCTTCCGTCGCCCTATGCATTGACCCGATATGGCAGTATCTTCGGGTACAGTGCACCACCCCCTTACAGGGTTAAAAAGAAAGATTCCTACTTTCATTGCTACCTGCTTGCTGGCTAGCCAGCTAGCCAGCCCTGTGGGCCTTGCTGCTGCTGCAGCCAATAAACAAAAGGTGGTGCTGCTGCTGCTTCTGCTGCTTCTGCTTCTGCTTGTGTCTGGCCCCTGTTGGAGCGTCCAGGCACAGGACTTCTGCTGCTGCTGACTAAATGGCCTCCTTAATTGGATCATTTGAGTAGCCAGCACACCTGTGCAGGTAGGGCATGACATGATAGGCAGCTGCCTTGATAGCGGGTGGGTGCTGAATGTTCCTAATTGACAAAATAAGATTAATGCTTATGAAGAAATATAAAATCTCATCCCTTCCCCAATATCGCGCCACACCCCTACCCCTTAATTCCCTGGTTGAACGTGATGGACATATGTCTTTTTTCGACCGTACTAACTATGTAACTATGTAACATAACATGGGGGGGGGGGGGTCTCCTGGCTGTTCACACAGGTGTGTCATTGCTGTACATTGACCATGCATTGCTTCTGTGGTATTGCAAAGGCAAAGACAAATGCTTCCAGCCATCCATTGCACTAATGGATTGGTCATCAGCTGGCTGTCTATGTCCCGCATCAATATAGACCAAAGTACAGAGGGTTAGGCTATGCTATTGTGCACCTACCTGATGCATCAGAAGGTGCGAGGCCCTTGCTAAATTCTGTGCACAGACTTTGAGATCTATGCTTTAGACTGTATCTAAACCTGCTCCAACATGGACTGACATTCTGGCCTACTTTCAGCCGATGCGACTTGTCTGTCGCTGAACAGTCGCTTTTTATGTATTCAGCACCTATGTATAATGTTGTAAAAATGCTCTAGAAGCTAAAGTCGCAGAAATGTCACACATATTTGGCCTGCAACTTTCTGTGCGACAAATTCAGACAGGAAAAATCAGTATAAATCCTTAGAAAATTATCCCCCAGTGTCTCCATCTGCTGGCGGTATTGAATAAGCATTGCTGCACTGATGGGGTATGCATTAGACGAAAAAAAAGAAGAAAAAGAAGAATAATACGCCCAGAAAAGAGGCGAAAAGGAGAATAACGTAAAAAAACGTGAAAAAAAAGTAAGAGGAAGAGAAGGGAAAAAAAGGTGGAAATGGGTTTAAAAGTGATTTCGGCGGAGAATATATATATATATATATATATATATATATATATATATATATATATGCGCACACACACACATAGATATAAACGTATTCTCCGTTGAGATATTGCAGCCGCTGCTGTGTCCAGGCCCAGGAGCCTTAGCACTGTGCTGTGATGTCACTCAATACCACTGACATCACTAGGTGTAAACAACATCTCTCCTTTGCTGTGTATGTGACTATGGAGCTGTTTGGTGATGTCGTCTATTACGGCCTTCATAGAAGCAACAGGAGATTGTTGCATCCATCTTGAACCCTCAGAACTACAGTGCTATGATGTCACTCACTTCCACAGGCCTTGCAGAGTGTAAACAACAACAACCCAGCTTTGTTGTGTATGTAACCAAAGGGATTTGTGATGTCACCTAGAACCTTCACAGCAGCGACAGCTTTATGAGGAGCATCAGCACTGCTCTGCCTGAGCAGAACCATCACCGCCATAGGTTGTCAAATAACCCGGATTTAACCCACACAGGTAAGTCCAATGGGGTGCAGGCATGTCCTCTATGCTTACAGCTTCCCGTGGGTGTTGGTTTGATACCGTTTGGGGACAGCCAAGGAGGCATCTGCAGGCAACAAAGGTAGGTGTGTGCTTGTGTGTGTGTTTCCTATGCAGATCCTAAGCCCAGTGTCACATGCAAGTAGGAGGAGTAAGAAGGGTTCCTGGCAAATCCGGGTTATGGATTGCATTTAAAAAGGCCCCGTGGGAGTGCAATGGGCCCCTGTCTTGCTGCTTAGCAATAATGGTATGGGTTTAGGTTCTGCTGTGTGTACTGGTGGTTGACTGCCCCCCAGCCCAGAGTGTGCATGGAAAATTGTCTGGCAGCCTCCCTGACAGCAAGCAGTGATAGTGCCCATGAAGGGGACCTTGTTGGGCCCGCCCCTTTCACGGTTATCGCTTCTCGGCCTTTTGGCTAAGATCAAGTGTAGTATCTGTTCTTATCAGTTTAATATCTGATACGTCCCCTATCTGGGGACCATATATTAAATGGATTTTTGAGAACGGGGGCCGATTTCGAAGCTTGCTTCCGTCGCCCTATGCATTGACCCGATATGGCAGTATCTTCGGGTACAGTGCACCACCCCCTTACAGGGTTAAAAAGAAAGATTCCTACTTTCATTGCTACCTGCTTGCTGGCTAGCCAGCTAGCCAGCCCTGTGGGCCTTGCTGCTGCTGCAGCCAATAAACAAAAGGTGGTGCTGCTGCTGCTTCTGCTGCTTCTGCTTCTGCTTGTGTCTGGCCCCTGTTGGAGCGTCCAGGCACAGGACTTCTGCTGCTGCTGACTAAATGGCCTCCTTAATTGGATCATTTGAGTAGCCAGCACACCTGTGCAGGTAGGGCATGACATGATAGGCAGCTGCCTTGATAGCGGGTGGGTGCTGAATGTTCCTAATTGACAAAATAAGATTAATGCTTATGAAGAAATATAAAATCTCATCCCTTCCCCAATATCGCGCCACACCCCTACCCCTTAATTCCCTGGTTGAACGTGATGGACATATGTCTTTTTTCGACCGTACTAACTATGTAACTATGTAACATAACATGGGGGGGGGGGGGGGTCTCCTGGCTGTTCACACAGGTGTGTCATTGCTGTACATTGACCATGCATTGCTTCTGTGGTATTGCAAAGGCAAAGACAAATGCTTCCAGCCATCCATTGCACTAATGGATTGGTCATCAGCTGGCTGTCTATGTCCCGCATCAATATAGACCAAAGTACAGAGGGTTAGGCTATGCTATTGTGCACCTACCTGATGCATCAGAAGGTGCGAGGCCCTTGCTAAATTCTGTGCACAGACTTTGAGATCTATGCTTTAGACTGTATCTAAACCTGCTCCAACATGGACTGACATTCTGGCCTACTTTCAGCCGATGCGACTTGTCTGTCGCTGAACAGTCGCTTTTTATGTATTCAGCACCTATGTATAATGTTGTAAAAATGCTCTAGAAGCTAAAGTCGCAGAAATGTCACACATATTTGGCCTGCAACTTTCTGTGCGACAAATTCAGACAGGAAAAATCAGTATAAATCCTTAGAAAATTATCCCCCAGTGTCTCCATCTGCTGGCGGTATTGAATAAGCATTGCTGCACTGATGGGGTATGCATTAGACGAAAAAAAAGAAGAAAAAGAAGAATAATACGCCCAGAAAAAAAGAGGCGAAAAGGAGAATAACGTAAAAAACGTGAAAAAAAAGTAAGAGGAAGAGAAGGGAAAAAAGGTGGAAATGGGTTTAAAAGTGATTTCGGCGGAGAAATATATATATATATATATATATATATATATATATATATATATGCGCACACACACACATAGATATAAACGTATTCTCCGTTGAGATATTGCAGCCGCTGCTGTGTCCAGGCCCAGGAGCCTTAGCACTGTGCTGTGATGTCACTCAATACCACTGACATCACTAGGTGTAAACAACATCTCTCCTTTGCTGTGTATGTGACTATGGAGCTGTTTGGTGATGTCGTCTATTACGGCCTTCATAGAAGCAACAGGAGATTGTTGCATCCATCTTGAACCCTCAGAACTACAGTGCTATGATGTCACTCACTTCCACAGGCCTTGCAGAGTGTAAACAACAACAACCCAGCTTTGTTGTGTATGTAACCAAAGGGATTTGTGATGTCACCTAGAACCTTCACAGCAGCGACAGCTTTATGAGGAGCATCAGCACTGCTCTGCCTGAGCAGAACCATCACCGCCATAGGTTGTCAAATAACCCGGATTTAAACCCACACAGGGTAAGTCCAATGGGGTGCAGGCATGTCCTCTATGCTTACAGCTTCCCGTGGGTGTTGGTTTGATACCGTTTGGGGACAGCCAAGGAGGCATCTGCAGGCAACAAAGGTAGGTGTGTGCTTGTGTGTGTGTTTCCTATGCAGATTCCTAAGCCAGTGTCACATGCAAGTAGGAGGAGTAAGAAGGGTTCCTGGCAAATCCGGGTTATGGATTGCATTTAAAAAGGCCCCGTGGGAGTGCAATGGGGCCCCTGTCTTGCTGCTTAGCAATAATGGTATGGGTTTAGGTTCTGCTGTGTGTACTGGTGGTTGACTGCCCCCCAGCCCAGAGTGTGCATGGAAAATTGTCTGGCAGCCTCCCTGACAGCAAGCAGTGATAGTGCCCATGAAGGGGACCTTGTTGGGCCCGCCCCTTTCACGGTTATCGCTTCTCGGCCTTTTGGCTAAGATCAAGTGTAGTATCTGTTCTTATCAGTTTTTCATGCCGGTGGACAGTAACGCCGGTATGGGGCTGGTGGGGATGGGTGCTGCATGGAGGATGCAGGTGTACCAGGGCTTTCCGGGGCTGGTTCTGAGGAATCAGCTCGACGGCTGCCCCGATGTGACCTGTTCCCTCCGGGTCTCGCCATGAGGCTGAGAGGTCTAGAGCCGAGGTACTTTGTGCCTCGGGGAGTGGTGACCCCGAGGTGCCGAAACTCACTGGGAGAATAGGCTCACTGAGTTGAAGCACGGGCACCATAATCTCTTCACCTTGTGGCACTCACCTCTTGATTCCCGGCCTTCTGGCTAGGATCAGAGAAATTTTTTATAGATCCGGCCGGATGTCCGGGCAGTATATCTGCACACATTCACTTATTTATTTCTTTTTTGTCTCACTGTGTCACTTTTTGCGTGTTGTGTGTTCACAGGATTGGTCAGGATGCGGTAGCCCTTCTGGGTGTCCCTCCTGGCGGTCTAGGGGAGGGTGTGTGTGGCCATTAGGTTCCGCACCTCCCTGCAAACACCCCGGGTACTCCTGCTTTGGCAGGGTACCTACCGTAATCGGCTCTGCGGGCAGATACCTTGGCTAACGCCAAGGGGGATGCCGGGAGCATTTGTGGTCCCCTAGTAGCTTCGGCGAAAAGGGACATCGAACCTGGAACCTCGCAGGTACCTTTTGGTCCGGAGGCGGAAGGGTAAGGTTTGTTGGGGGGCCTCTCTCCTATCGGGAGAAGGCTTGCGATAGACCGCATCCTTTGTGCACGTTTTTTTAGTGTAACACGTTTGCACTTTTTCTTGCACTTTGGGTGAATCGAAAGCACGTTCCTCGGCTTTAGATAAAAAAAAAAAAAAAAAAATCTGTTCTTATCAGTTTAATATCTGATACGTCCCCTATCTGGGGACCATATATTAAATGGATTTTTGAGAACGGGGGCCGATTTCGAAGCTTGCTTCCGTCGCCCTATGCATTGACCCGATATGGCAGTATCTTCGGGTACAGTGCACCACCCCCTTACAGGGTTAAAAAGAAAGATTCCTACTTTCATTGCTACCTGCTTGCTGGCTAGCCAGCTAGCCAGCCCTGTGGGCCTTGCTGCTGCTGCAGCCAATAAACAAAAGGTGGTGCTGCTGCTGCTTCTGCTGCTTCTGCTTCTGCTTGTGTCTGGCCCCTGTTGGAGCGTCCAGGCACAGGACTTCTGCTGCTGCTGACTAAATGGCCTCCTTAATTGGATCATTTGAGTAGCCAGCACACCTGTGCAGGTAGGGCATGACATGATAGGCAGCTGCCTTGATAGCGGGTGGGTGCTGAATGTTCCTAATTGACAAAATAAGATTAATGCTTATGAAGAAATATAAAATCTCATCCCTTCCCCAATATCGCGCCACACCCCTACCCCTTAATTCCCTGGTTGAACGTGATGGACATATGTCTTTTTTCGACCGTACTAACTATGTAACTATGTAACATAACATGGGGGGGGGGGGGTCTCCTGGCTGTTCACACAGGTGTGTCATTGCTGTACATTGACCATGCATTGCTTCTGTGGTATTGCAAAGGCAAAGACAAATGCTTCCAGCCATCCATTGCACTAATGGATTGGTCATCAGCTGGCTGTCTATGTCCCGCATCAATATAGACCAAAGTACAGAGGGTTAGGCTATGCTATTGTGCACCTACCTGATGCATCAGAAGGTGCGAGGCCCTTGCTAAATTCTGTGCACAGACTTTGAGATCTATGCTTTAGACTGTATCTAAACCTGCTCCAACATGGACTGACATTCTGGCCTACTTTCAGCCGATGCGACTTGTCTGTCGCTGAACAGTCGCTTTTTATGTATTCAGCACCTATGTATAATGTTGTAAAAATGCTCTAGAAGCTAAAGTCGCAGAAATGTCACACATATTTGGCCTGCAACTTTCTGTGCGACAAATTCAGACAGGAAAAATCAGTATAAATCCTTAGAAAATTATCCCCCAGTGTCTCCATCTGCTGGCGGTATTGAATAAGCATTGCTGCACTGATGGGGTATGCATTAGACGAAAAAAAAGAAGAAAAAGAAGAATAATACGCCCAGAAAAGAGGCGAAAAGGAGAATAACGTAAAAAAACGTGAAAAAAAAGTAAGAGGAAGAGAAGGGAAAAAAAGGTGGAAATGGGTTTAAAAGTGATTTCGGCGGAGAAATATATATATATATATATATATATATATATATATATATATATATATATGCGCACACACACACATAGATATAAACGTATTCTCCGTTGAGATATTGCAGCCGCTGCTGTGTCCAGGCCCAGGAGCCTTAGCACTGTGCTGTGATGTCACTCAATACCACTGACATCACTAGGTGTAAACAACATCTCTCCTTTGCTGTGTATGTGACTATGGAGCTGTTTGGTGATGTCGTCTATTACGGCCTTCATAGAAGCAACAGGAGATTGTTGCATCCATCTTGAACCCTCAGAACTACAGTGCTATGATGTCACTCACTTCCACAGGCCTTGCAGAGTGTAAACAACAACAACCCAGCTTTGTTGTGTATGTAACCAAAGGGATTTGTGATGTCACCTAGAACCTTCACAGCAGCGACAGCTTTATGAGGAGCATCAGCACTGCTCTGCCTGAGCAGAACCATCACCGCCATAGGTTGTCAAATAACCCGGATTTAACCCACACAGGTAAGTCCAATGGGGTGCAGGCATGTCCTCTATGCTTACAGCTTCCCGTGGGTGTTGGTTTGATACCGTTTGGGGACAGCCAAGGAGGCATCTGCAGGCAACAAAGGTAGGTGTGTGCTTGTGTGTGTGTTTCCTATGCAGATCCTAAGCCCAGTGTCACATGCAAGTAGGAGGAGTAAGAAGGGTTCCTGGCAAATCCGGGTTATGGATTGCATTTAAAAAGGCCCCGTGGGAGTGCAATGGGCCCCTGTCTTGCTGCTTAGCAATAATGGTATGGGTTTAGGTTCTGCTGTGTGTACTGGTGGTTGACTGCCCCCCAGCCCAGAGTGTGCATGGAAAATTGTCTGGCAGCCTCCCTGACAGCAAGCAGTGATAGTGCCCATGAAGGGGACCTTGTTGGGCCCGCCCCTTTCACGGTTATCGCTTCTCGGCCTTTTGGCTAAGATCAAGTGTAGTATCTGTTCTTATCAGTTTAATATCTGATACGTCCCCTATCTGGGGACCATATATTAAATGGATTTTTGAGAACGGGGGCCGATTTCGAAGCTTGCTTCCGTCGCCCTATGCATTGACCCGATATGGCAGTATCTTCGGGTACAGTGCACCACCCCCTTACAGGGTTAAAAAGAAAGATTCCTACTTTCATTGCTACCTGCTTGCTGGCTAGCCAGCTAGCCAGCCCTGTGGGCCTTGCTGCTGCTGCAGCCAATAAACAAAAGGTGGTGCTGCTGCTGCTTCTGCTGCTTCTGCTTCTGCTTGTGTCTGGCCCCTGTTGGAGCGTCCAGGCACAGGACTTCTGCTGCTGCTGACTAAATGGCCTCCTTAATTGGATCATTTGAGTAGCCAGCACACCTGTGCAGGTAGGGCATGACATGATAGGCAGCTGCCTTGATAGCGGGTGGGTGCTGAATGTTCCTAATTGACAAAATAAGATTAATGCTTATGAAGAAATATAAAATCTCATCCCTTCCCCAATATCGCGCCACACCCCTACCCCTTAATTCCCTGGTTGAACGTGATGGACATATGTCTTTTTTCGACCGTACTAACTATGTAACTATGTAACATAACATGGGGGGGGGGGGGGTCTCCTGGCTGTTCACACAGGTGTGTCATTGCTGTACATTGACCATGCATTGCTTCTGTGGTATTGCAAAGGCAAAGACAAATGCTTCCAGCCATCCATTGCACTAATGGATTGGTCATCAGCTGGCTGTCTATGTCCCGCATCAATATAGACCAAAGTACAGAGGGTTAGGCTATGCTATTGTGCACCTACCTGATGCATCAGAAGGTGCGAGGCCCTTGCTAAATTCTGTGCACAGACTTTGAGATCTATGCTTTAGACTGTATCTAAACCTGCTCCAACATGGACTGACATTCTGGCCTACTTTCAGCCGATGCGACTTGTCTGTCGCTGAACAGTCGCTTTTTATGTATTCAGCACCTATGTATAATGTTGTAAAAATGCTCTAGAAGCTAAAGTCGCAGAAATGTCACACATATTTGGCCTGCAACTTTCTGTGCGACAAATTCAGACAGGAAAAATCAGTATAAATCCTTAGAAAATTATCCCCCAGTGTCTCCATCTGCTGGCGGTATTGAATAAGCATTGCTGCACTGATGGGGTATGCATTAGACGAAAAAAAAGAAGAAAAAGAAGAATAATACGCCCAGAAAAGAGGCGAAAAGGAGAAAAACGTAAAAAAACGTGAAAAAAAAGTAAGAGGAAGAGAAGGGAAAAAAAGGTGGAAATGGGTTTAAAAGTGATTTCGGCGGAGAAATATATATATATATATATATATATATATATATATATATATATATATGCGCACACACACACATAGATATAAACGTATTCTCCGTTGAGATATTGCAGCCGCTGCTGTGTCCAGGCCCAGGAGCCTTAGCACTGTGCTGTGATGTCACTCAATACCACTGACATCACTAGGTGTAAACAACATCTCTCCTTTGCTGTGTATGTGACTATGGAGCTGTTTGGTGATGTCGTCTATTACGGCCTTCATAGAAGCAACAGGAGATTGTTGCATCCATCTTGAACCCTCAGAACTACAGTGCTATGATGTCACTCACTTCCACAGGCCTTGCAGAGTGTAAACAACAACAACCCAGCTTTGTTGTGTATGTAACCAAAGGGATTTGTGATGTCACCTAGAACCTTCACAGCAGCGACAGCTTTATGAGGAGCATCAGCACTGCTCTGCCTGAGCAGAACCATCACCGCCATAGGTTGTCAAATAACCCGGATTTAACCCACACAGGTAAGTCCAATGGGGTGCAGGCATGTCCTCTATGCTTACAGCTTCCCGTGGGTGTTGGTTTGATACCGTTTGGGGACAGCCAAGGAGGCATCTGCAGGCAACAAAGGTAGGTGTGTGCTTGTGTGTGTGTTTCCTATGCAGATCCTAAGCCCAGTGTCACATGCAAGTAGGAGGAGTAAGAAGGGTTCCTGGCAAATCCGGGTTATGGATTGCATTTAAAAAGGCCCCGTGGGAGTGCAATGGGCCCCTGTCTTGCTGCTTAGCAATAATGGTATGGGTTTAGGTTCTGCTGTGTGTACTGGTGGTTGACTGCCCCCCAGCCCAGAGTGTGCATGGAAAATTGTCTGGCAGCCTCCCTGACAGCAAGCAGTGATAGTCATGAAGGGGACCTTGTTGGGCCCGCCCCTTTCACGGTTATCGCTTCTCGGCCTTTTGGCTAAGATCAAGTGTAGTATCTGTTCTTATCAGTTTAATATCTGATACGTCCCCTATCTGGGGACCATATATTAAATGGATTTTTGAGAACGGGGGCCGATTTCGAAGCTTGCTTCCGTCGCCCTATGCATTGACCCGATATGGCAGTATCTTCGGGTACAGTGCACCACCCCCTTACAGGGTTAAAAAGAAAGATTCCTACTTTCATTGCTACCTGCTTGCTGGCTAGCCAGCTAGCCAGCCCTGTGGGCCTTGCTGCTGCTGCAGCCAATAAACAAAAGGTGGTGCTGCTGCTGCTTCTGCTGCTTCTGCTTCTGCTTGTGTCTGGCCCCTGTTGGAGCGTCCAGGCACAGGACTTCTGCTGCTGCTGACTAAATGGCCTCCTTAATTGGATCATTTGAGTAGCCAGCACACCTGTGCAGGTAGGGCATGACATGATAGGCAGCTGCCTTGATAGCGGGTGGGTGCTGAATGTTCCTAATTGACAAAATAAGATTAATGCTTATGAAGAAATATAAAATCTCATCCCTTCCCCAATATCGCGCCACACCCCTACCCCTTAATTCCCTGGTTGAACGTGATGGACATATGTCTTTTTTCGACCGTACTAACTATGTAACTATGTAACATAACATGGGGGGGGGGGGGGTCTCCTGGCTGTTCACACAGGTGTGTCATTGCTGTACATTGACCATGCATTGCTTCTGTGGTATTGCAAAGGCAAAGACAAATGCTTCCAGCCATCCATTGCACTAATGGATTGGTCATCAGCTGGCTGTCTATGTCCCGCATCAATATAGACCAAAGTACAGAGGGTTAGGCTATGCTATTGTGCACCTACCTGATGCATCAGAAGGTGCGAGGCCCTTGCTAAATTCTGTGCACAGACTTTGAGATCTATGCTTTAGACTGTATCTAAACCTGCTCCAACATGGACTGACATTCTGGCCTACTTTCAGCCGATGCGACTTGTCTGTCGCTGAACAGTCGCTTTTTATGTATTCAGCACCTATGTATAATGTTGTAAAAATGCTCTAGAAGCTAAAGTCGCAGAAATGTCACACATATTTGGCCTGCAACTTTCTGTGCGACAAATTCAGACAGGAAAAATCAGTATAAATCCTTAGAAAATTATCCCCCAGTGTCTCCATCTGCTGGCGGTATTGAATAAGCATTGCTGCACTGATGGGGTATGCATTAGACGAAAAAAAAGAAGAAAAAGAAGAATAATACGCCCAGAAAAGAGGCGAAAAGGAGAAAAACGTAAAAAAACGTGAAAAAAAAGTAAGAGGAAGAGAAGGGAAAAAAAGGTGGAAATGGGTTTAAAAGTGATTTCGGCGGAGAATATATATATATATATATATATATATATATATATATATATATATATATGCGCACACACACACATAGATATAAACGTATTCTCCGTTGAGATATTGCAGCCGCTGCTGTGTCCAGGCCCAGGAGCCTTAGCACTGTGCTGTGATGTCACTCAATACCACTGACATCACTAGGTGTAAACAACATCTCTCCTTTGCTGTGTATGTGACTATGGAGCTGTTTGGTGATGTCGTCTATTACGGCCTTCATAGAAGCAACAGGAGATTGTTGCATCCATCTTGAACCCTCAGAACTACAGTGCTATGATGTCACTCACTTCCACAGGCCTTGCAGAGTGTAAACAACAACAACCCAGCTTTGTTGTGTATGTAACCAAAGGGATTTGTGATGTCACCTAGAACCTTCACAGCAGCGACAGCTTTATGAGGAGCATCAGCACTGCTCTGCCTGAGCAGAACCATCACCGCCATAGGTTGTCAAATAACCCGGATTTAACCCACACAGGTAAGTCCAATGGGGTGCAGGCATGTCCTCTATGCTTACAGCTTCCCGTGGGTGTTGGTTTGATACCGTTTGGGGACAGCCAAGGAGGCATCTGCAGGCAACAAAGGTAGGTGTGTGCTTGTGTGTGTGTTTCCTATGCAGATCCTAAGCCCAGTGTCACATGCAAGTAGGAGGAGTAAGAAGGGTTCCTGGCAAATCCGGGTTATGGATTGCATTTAAAAAGGCCCCGTGGGAGTGCAATGGGCCCCTGTCTTGCTGCTTAGCAATAATGGTATGGGTTTAGGTTCTGCTGTGTGTACTGGTGGTTGACTGCCCCCCAGCCCAGAGTGTGCATGGAAAATTGTCTGGCAGCCTCCCTGACAGCAAGCAGTGATAGTGCCCATGAAGGGGACCTTGTTGGGCCCGCCCCTTTCACGGTTATCGCTTCTCGGCCTTTTGGCTAAGATCAAGTGTAGTATCTGTTCTTATCAGTTTAATATCTGATACGTCCCCTATCTGGGGACCATATATTAAATGGATTTTTGAGAACGGGGGCCGATTTCGAAGCTTGCTTCCGTCGCCCTATGCATTGACCCGATATGGCAGTATCTTCGGGTACAGTGCACCACCCCCTTACAGGGTTAAAAAGAAAGATTCCTACTTTCATTGCTACCTGCTTGCTGGCTAGCCAGCTAGCCAGCCCTGTGGGCCTTGCTGCTGCTGCAGCCAATAAACAAAAGGTGGTGCTGCTGCTGCTTCTGCTGCTTCTGCTTCTGCTTGTGTCTGGCCCCTGTTGGAGCGTCCAGGCACAGGACTTCTGCTGCTGCTGACTAAATGGCCTCCTTAATTGGATCATTTGAGTAGCCAGCACACCTGTGCAGGTAGGGCATGACATGATAGGCAGCTGCCTTGATAGCGGGTGGGTGCTGAATGTTCCTAATTGACAAAATAAGATTAATGCTTATGAAGAAATATAAAATCTCATCCCTTCCCCAATATCGCGCCACACCCCTACCCCTTAATTCCCTGGTTGAACGTGATGGACATATGTCTTTTTTCGACCGTACTAACTATGTAACTATGTAACATAACATGGGGGGGGGGGGGGTCTCCTGGCTGTTCACACAGGTGTGTCATTGCTGTACATTGACCATGCATTGCTTCTGTGGTATTGCAAAGGCAAAGACAAATGCTTCCAGCCATCCATTGCACTAATGGATTGGTCATCAGCTGGCTGTCTATGTCCCGCATCAATATAGACCAAAGTACAGAGGGTTAGGCTATGCTATTGTGCACCTACCTGATGCATCAGAAGGTGCGAGGCCCTTGCTAAATTCTGTGCACAGACTTTGAGATCTATGCTTTAGACTGTATCTAAACCTGCTCCAACATGGACTGACATTCTGGCCTACTTTCAGCCGATGCGACTTGTCTGTCGCTGAACAGTCGCTTTTTATGTATTCAGCACCTATGTATAATGTTGTAAAAATGCTCTAGAAGCTAAAGTCGCAGAAATGTCACACATATTTGGCCTGCAACTTTCTGTGCGACAAATTCAGACAGGAAAAATCAGTATAAATCCTTAGAAAATTATCCCCCAGTGTCTCCATCTGCTGGCGGTATTGAATAAGCATTGCTGCACTGATGGGGTATGCATTAGACGAAAAAAAAGAAGAAAAAGAAGAATAATACGCCCAGAAAAGAGGCGAAAAGGAGAAAAACGTAAAAAAACGTGAAAAAAAAGTAAGAGGAAGAGAAGGGAAAAAAAGGTGGAAATGGGTTTAAAAGTGATTTCGGCGGAGATATATATATATATATATATATATATATATATATATATATATATATATGCGCACACACACACATAGATATAAACGTATTCTCCGTTGAGATATTGCAGCCGCTGCTGTGTCCAGGCCCAGGAGCCTTAGCACTGTGCTGTGATGTCACTCAATACCACTGACATCACTAGGTGTAAACAACATCTCTCCTTTGCTGTGTATGTGACTATGGAGCTGTTTGGTGATGTCGTCTATTACGGCCTTCATAGAAGCAACAGGAGATTGTTGCATCCATCTTGAACCCTCAGAACTACAGTGCTATGATGTCACTCACTTCCACAGGCCTTGCAGAGTGTAAACAACAACAACCCAGCTTTGTTGTGTATGTAACCAAAGGGATTTGTGATGTCACCTAGAACCTTCACAGCAGCGACAGCTTTATGAGGAGCATCAGCACTGCTCTGCCTGAGCAGAACCATCACCGCCATAGGTTGTCAAATAACCCGGATTTAACCCACACAGGTAAGTCCAATGGGGTGCAGGCATGTCCTCTATGCTTACAGCTTCCCGTGGGTGTTGGTTTGATACCGTTTGGGGACAGCCAAGGAGGCATCTGCAGGCAACAAAGGTAGGTGTGTGCTTGTGTGTGTGTTTCCTATGCAGATCCTAAGCCCAGTGTCACATGCAAGTAGGAGGAGTAAGAAGGGTTCCTGGCAAATCCGGGTTATGGATTGCATTTAAAAAGGCCCCGTGGGAGTGCAATGGGCCCCTGTCTTGCTGCTTAGCAATAATGGTATGGGTTTAGGTTCTGCTGTGTGTACTGGTGGTTGACTGCCCCCCAGCCCAGAGTGTGCATGGAAAATTGTCTGGCAGCCTCCCTGACAGCAAGCAGTGATAGTGCCCATGAAGGGGACCTTGTTGGGCCCGCCCCTTTCACGGTTATCGCTTCTCGGCCTTTTGGCTAAGATCAAGTGTAGTATCTGTTCTTATCAGTTTAATATCTGATACGTCCCCTATCTGGGGACCATATATTAAATGGATTTTTGAGAACGGGGGCCGATTTCGAAGCTTGCTTCCGTCGCCCTATGCATTGACCCGATATGGCAGTATCTTCGGGTACAGTGCACCACCCCCTTACAGGGTTAAAAAGAAAGATTCCTACTTTCATTGCTACCTGCTTGCTGGCTAGCCAGCTAGCCAGCCCTGTGGGCCTTGCTGCTGCTGCAGCCAATAAACAAAAGGTGTGTGCTGCTGCTGCTTCTGCTGCTTCTGCTTCTGCTTGTGTCTGGCCCCTGTTGGAGCGTCCAGGCACAGGACTTCTGCTGCTGCTGACTAAATGGCCTCCTTAATTGGATCATTTGAGTAGCCAGCACACCTGTGCAGGTAGGGCATGACATGATAGGCAGCTGCCTTGATAGCGGGTGGGTGCTGAATGTTCCTAATTGACAAAATAAGATTAATGCTTATGAAGAAATATAAAATCTCATCCCTTCCCCAATATCGCGCCACACCCCTACCCCTTAATTCCCTGGTTGAACGTGATGGACATATGTCTTTTTTCGACCGTACTAACTATGTAACTATGTAACATAACATGGGGGGGGGGGGGGTCTCCTGGCTGTTCACACAGGTGTGTCATTGCTGTACATTGACCATGCATTGCTTCTGTGGTATTGCAAAGGCAAAGACAAATGCTTCCAGCCATCCATTGCACTAATGGATTGGTCATCAGCTGGCTGTCTATGTCCCGCATCAATATAGACCAAAGTACAGAGGGTTAGGCTATGCTATTGTGCACCTACCTGATGCATCAGAAGGTGCGAGGCCCTTGCTAAATTCTGTGCACAGACTTTGAGATCTATGCTTTAGACTGTATCTAAACCTGCTCCAACATGGACTGACATTCTGGCCTACTTTCAGCCGATGCGACTTGTCTGTCGCTGAACAGTCGCTTTTTATGTATTCAGCACCTATGTATAATGTTGTAAAAATGCTCTAGAAGCTAAAGTCGCAGAAATGTCACACATATTTGGCCTGCAACTTTCTGTGCGACAAATTCAGACAGGAAAAATCAGTATAAATCCTTAGAAAATTATCCCCCAGTGTCTCCATCTGCTGGCGGTATTGAATAAGCATTGCTGCACTGATGGGGTATGCATTAGACGAAAAAAAAGAAGAAAAAGAAGAATAATACGCCCAGAAAAGAGGCGAAAAGGAGAAAAACGTAAAAAAACGTGAAAAAAAAGTAAGAGGAAGAGAAGGGAAAAAAAGGTGGAAATGGGTTTAAAAGTGATTTCGGCGGAGAAATATATATATATATATATATATATATATATATATATATATATATATGCGCACACACACACACATAGATATAAACGTATTCTCCGTTGAGATATTGCAGCCGCTGCTGTGTCCAGGCCCAGGAGCCTTAGCACTGTGCTGTGATGTCACTCAATACCACTGACATCACTAGGTGTAAACAACATCTCTCCTTTGCTGTGTATGTGACTATGGAGCTGTTTGGTGATGTCGTCTATTACGGCCTTCATAGAAGCAACAGGAGATTGTTGCATCCATCTTGAACCCTCAGAACTACAGTGCTATGATGTCACTCACTTCCACAGGCCTTGCAGAGTGTAAACAACAACAACCCAGCTTTGTTGTGTATGTAACCAAAGGGATTTGTGATGTCACCTAGAACCTTCACAGCAGCGACAGCTTTATGAGGAGCATCAGCACTGCTCTGCCTGAGCAGAACCATCACCGCCATAGGTTGTCAAATAACCCGGATTTAACCCACACAGGTAAGTCCAATGGGGTGCAGGCATGTCCTCTATGCTTACAGCTTCCCGTGGGTGTTGGTTTGATACCGTTTGGGGACAGCCAAGGAGGCATCTGCAGGCAACAAAGGTAGGTGTGTGCTTGTGTGTGTGTTTCCTATGCAGATCCTAAGCCCAGTGTCACATGCAAGTAGGAGGAGTAAGAAGGGTTCCTGGCAAATCCGGGTTATGGATTGCATTTAAAAAGGCCCCGTGGGAGTGCAATGGGCCCCTGTCTTGCTGCTTAGCAATAATGGTATGGGTTTAGGTTCTGCTGTGTGTACTGGTGGTTGACTGCCCCCCAGCCCAGAGTGTGCATGGAAAATTGTCTGGCAGCCTCCCTGACAGCAAGCAGTGATAGTGCCCATGAAGGGGACCTTGTTGGGCCCGCCCCTTTCACGGTTATCGCTTCTCGGCCTTTTGGCTAAGATCAAGTGTAGTATCTGTTCTTATCAGTTTAATATCTGATACGTCCCCTATCTGGGGACCATATATTAAATGGATTTTTGAGAACGGGGGCCGATTTCGAAGCTTGCTTCCGTCGCCCTATGCATTGACCCGATATGGCAGTATCTTCGGGTACAGTGCACCACCCCCTTACAGGGTTAAAAAGAAAGATTCCTACTTTCATTGCTACCTGCTTGCTGGCTAGCCAGCTAGCCAGCCCTGTGGGCCTTGCTGCTGCTGCAGCCAATAAACAAAAGGTGGTGCTGCTGCTGCTTCTGCTGCTTCTGCTTCTGCTTGTGTCTGGCCCCTGTTGGAGCGTCCAGGCACAGGACTTCTGCTGCTGCTGACTAAATGGCCTCCTTAATTGGATCATTTGAGTAGCCAGCACACCTGTGCAGGTAGGGCATGACATGATAGGCAGCTGCCTTGATAGCGGGTGGGTGCTGAATGTTCCTAATTGACAAAATAAGATTAATGCTTATGAAGAAATATAAAATCTCATCCCTTCCCCAATATCGCGCCACACCCCTACCCCTTAATTCCCTGGTTGAACGTGATGGACATATGTCTTTTTTCGACCGTACTAACTATGTAACTATGTAACATAACATGGGGGGGGGGGGGGTCTCCTGGCTGTTCACACAGGTGTGTCATTGCTGTACATTGACCATGCATTGCTTCTGTGGTATTGCAAAGGCAAAGACAAATGCTTCCAGCCATCCATTGCACTAATGGATTGGTCATCAGCTGGCTGTCTATGTCCCGCATCAATATAGACCAAAGTACAGAGGGTTAGGCTATGCTATTGTGCACCTACCTGATGCATCAGAAGGTGCGAGGCCCTTGCTAAATTCTGTGCACAGACTTTGAGATCTATGCTTTAGACTGTATCTAAACCTGCTCCAACATGGACTGACATTCTGGCCTACTTTCAGCCGATGCGACTTGTCTGTCGCTGAACAGTCGCTTTTTATGTATTCAGCACCTATGTATAATGTTGTAAAAATGCTCTAGAAGCTAAAGTCGCAGAAATGTCACACATATTTGGCCTGCAACTTTCTGTGCGACAAATTCAGACAGGAAAAATCAGTATAAATCCTTAGAAAATTATCCCCCAGTGTCTCCATCTGCTGGCGGTATTGAATAAGCATTGCTGCACTGATGGGGTATGCATTAGACGAAAAAAAAGAAGAAAAAGAAGAATAATACGCCCAGAAAAGAGGCGAAAAGGAGAAAAACGTAAAAAAACGTGAAAAAAAAGTAAGAGGAAGAGAAGGGAAAAAAAGGTGGAAATGGGTTTAAAAGTGATTTCGGCGGAGAAATATATATATATATATATATATATATATATATATATATATATATATGCGCACACACACACATAGATATAAACGTATTCTCCGTTGAGATATTGCAGCCGCTGCTGTGTCCAGGCCCAGGAGCCTTAGCACTGTGCTGTGATGTCACTCAATACCACTGACATCACTAGGTGTAAACAACATCTCTCCTTTGCTGTGTATGTGACTATGGAGCTGTTTGGTGATGTCGTCTATTACGGCCTTCATAGAAGCAACAGGAGATTGTTGCATCCATCTTGAACCCTCAGAACTACAGTGCTATGATGTCACTCACTTCCACAGGCCTTGCAGAGTGTAAACAACAACAACCCAGCTTTGTTGTGTATGTAACCAAAGGGATTTGTGATGTCACCTAGAACCTTCACAGCAGCGACAGCTTTATGAGGAGCATCAGCACTGCTCTGCCTGAGCAGAACCATCACCGCCATAGGTTGTCAAATAACCCGGATTTAACCCACACAGGTAAGTCCAATGGGGTGCAGGCATGTCCTCTATGCTTACAGCTTCCCGTGGGTGTTGGTTTGATACCGTTTGGGGACAGCCAAGGAGGCATCTGCAGGCAACAAAGGTAGGTGTGTGCTTGTGTGTGTGTTTCCTATGCAGATCCTAAGCCCAGTGTCACATGCAAGTAGGAGGAGTAAGAAGGGTTCCTGGCAAATCCGGGTTATGGATTGCATTTAAAAAGGCCCCGTGGGAGTGCAATGGGCCCCTGTCTTGCTGCTTAGCAATAATGGTATGGGTTTAGGTTCTGCTGTGTGTACTGGTGGTTGACTGCCCCCCAGCCCAGAGTGTGCATGGAAAATTGTCTGGCAGCCTCCCTGACAGCAAGCAGTGATAGTGCCCATGAAGGGGACCTTGTTGGGCCCGCCCCTTTCACGGTTATCGCTTCTCGGCCTTTTGGCTAAGATCAAGTGTAGTATCTGTTCTTATCAGTTTAATATCTGATACGTCCCCTATCTGGGGACCATATATTAAATGGATTTTTGAGAACGGGGGCCGATTTCGAAGCTTGCTTCCGTCGCCCTATGCATTGACCCGATATGGCAGTATCTTCGGGTACAGTGCACCACCCCCTTACAGGGTTAAAAAGAAAGATTCCTACTTTCATTGCTACCTGCTTGCTGGCTAGCCAGCTAGCCAGCCCTGTGGGCCTTGCTGCTGCTGCAGCCAATAAACAAAAGGTGGTGCTGCTGCTGCTTCTGCTGCTTCTGCTTCTGCTTGTGTCTGGCCCCTGTTGGAGCGTCCAGGCACAGGACTTCTGCTGCTGCTGACTAAATGGCCTCCTTAATTGGATCATTTGAGTAGCCAGCACACCTGTGCAGGTAGGGCATGACATGATAGGCAGCTGCCTTGATAGCGGGTGGGTGCTGAATGTTCCTAATTGACAAAATAAGATTAATGCTTATGAAGAAATATAAAATCTCATCCCTTCCCCAATATCGCGCCACACCCCTACCCCTTAATTCCCTGGTTGAACGTGATGGACATATGTCTTTTTTCGACCGTACTAACTATGTAACTATGTAACATAACATGGGGGGGGGGGGGGTCTCCTGGCTGTTCACACAGGTGTGTCATTGCTGTACATTGACCATGCATTGCTTCTGTGGTATTGCAAAGGCAAAGACAAATGCTTCCAGCCATCCATTGCACTAATGGATTGGTCATCAGCTGGCTGTCTATGTCCCGCATCAATATAGACCAAAGTACAGAGGGTTAGGCTATGCTATTGTGCACCTACCTGATGCATCAGAAGGTGCGAGGCCCTTGCTAAATTCTGTGCACAGACTTTGAGATCTATGCTTTAGACTGTATCTAAACCTGCTCCAACATGGACTGACATTCTGGCCTACTTTCAGCCGATGCGACTTGTCTGTCGCTGAACAGTCGCTTTTTATGTATTCAGCACCTATGTATAATGTTGTAAAAATGCTCTAGAAGCTAAAGTCGCAGAAATGTCACACATATTTGGCCTGCAACTTTCTGTGCGACAAATTCAGACAGGAAAAATCAGTATAAATCCTTAGAAAATTATCCCCCAGTGTCTCCATCTGCTGGCGGTATTGAATAAGCATTGCTGCACTGATGGGGTATGCATTAGACGAAAAAAAAGAAGAAAAAGAAGAATAATACGCCCAGAAAAGAGGCGAAAAGGAGAAAAACGTAAAAAAACGTGAAAAAAAAGTAAGAGGAAGAGAAGGGAAAAAAAGGTGGAAATGGGTTTAAAAGTGATTTCGGCGGAGAATATATATATATATATATATATATATATATATATATATATATATATATGCGCACACACACACATAGATATAAACGTATTCTCCGTTGAGATATTGCAGCCGCTGCTGTGTCCAGGCCCAGGAGCCTTAGCACTGTGCTGTGATGTCACTCAATACCACTGACATCACT
The DNA here is from genome assembly GCF_029499605.1 of Hyla sarda. Lineage (NCBI taxonomy): Eukaryota > Metazoa > Chordata > Amphibia > Anura > Hylidae > Hyla > Hyla sarda. Next base: position 3,249 of record NW_026608810.1, on the reverse strand, counting down.
AGGTGTAAACAACATCTCTCCTTTGCTGTGTATGTGACTATGGAGCTGTTTGGTGATGTCGTCTATTACGGCCTTCATAGAAGCAACAGGAGATTGTTGCATCCATCTTGAACCCTCAGAACTACAGTGCTATGATGTCACTCACTTCCACAGGCCTTGCAGAGTGTAAACAACAACAACCCAGCTTTGTTGTGTATGTAACCAAAGGGATTTGTGATGTCACCTAGAACCTTCACAGCAGCGACAGCTTTATGAGGAGCATCAGCACTGCTCTGCCTGAGCAGAACCATCACCGCCATAGGTTGTCAAATAACCCGGATTTAACCCACACAGGTAAGTCCAATGGGGTGCAGGCATGTCCTCTATGCTTACAGCTTCCCGTGGGTGTTGGTTTGATACCGTTTGGGGACAGCCAAGGAGGCATCTGCAGGCAACAAAGGTAGGTGTGTGCTTGTGTGTGTGTTTCCTATGCAGATCCTAAGCCCAGTGTCACATGCAAGTAGGAGGAGTAAGAAGGGTTCCTGGCAAATCCGGGTTATGGATTGCATTTAAAAAGGCCCCGTGGGAGTGCAATGGGCCCCTGTCTTGCTGCTTAGCAATAATGGTATGGGTTTAGGTTCTGCTGTGTGTACTGGTGGTTGACTGCCCCCCAGCCCAGAGTGTGCATGGAAAATTGTCTGGCAGCCTCCCTGACAGCAAGCAGTGATAGTGCCCATGAAGGGGACCTTGTTGGGCCCGCCCCTTTCACGGTTATCGCTTCTCGGCCTTTTGGCTAAGATCAAGTGTAGTATCTGTTCTTATCAGTTTAATATCTGATACGTCCCCTATCTGGGGACCATATATTAAATGGATTTTTGAGAACGGGGGCCGATTTCGAAGCTTGCTTCCGTCGCCCTATGCATTGACCCGATATGGCAGTATCTTCGGGTACAGTGCACCACCCCCTTACAGGGTTAAAAAGAAAGATTCCTACTTTCATTGCTACCTGCTTGCTGGCTAGCCAGCTAGCCAGCCCTGTGGGCCTTGCTGCTGCTGCAGCCAATAAACAAAAGGTGGTGCTGCTGCTGCTTCTGCTGCTTCTGCTTCTGCTTGTGTCTGGCCCCTGTTGGAGCGTCCAGGCACAGGACTTCTGCTGCTGCTGACTAAATGGCCTCCTTAATTGGATCATTTGAGTAGCCAGCACACCTGTGCAGGTAGGGCATGACATGATAGGCAGCTGCCTTGATAGCGGGTGGGTGCTGAATGTTCCTAATTGACAAAATAAGATTAATGCTTATGAAGAAATATAAAATCTCATCCCTTCCCCAATATCGCGCCACACCCCTACCCCTTAATTCCCTGGTTGAACGTGATGGACATATGTCTTTTTTCGACCGTACTAACTATGTAACTATGTAACATAACATGGGGGGGGGGGGGGTCTCCTGGCTGTTCACACAGGTGTGTCATTGCTGTACATTGACCATGCATTGCTTCTGTGGTATTGCAAAGGCAAAGACAAATGCTTCCAGCCATCCATTGCACTAATGGATTGGTCATCAGCTGGCTGTCTATGTCCCGCATCAATATAGACCAAAGTACAGAGGGTTAGGCTATGCTATTGTGCACCTACCTGATGCATCAGAAGGTGCGAGGCCCTTGCTAAATTCTGTGCACAGACTTTGAGATCTATGCTTTAGACTGTATCTAAACCTGCTCCAACATGGACTGACATTCTGGCCTACTTTCAGCCGATGCGACTTGTCTGTCGCTGAACAGTCGCTTTTTATGTATTCAGCACCTATGTATAATGTTGTAAAAATGCTCTAGAAGCTAAAGTCGCAGAAATGTCACACATATTTGGCCTGCAACTTTCTGTGCGACAAATTCAGACAGGAAAAATCAGTATAAATCCTTAGAAAATTATCCCCCAGTGTCTCCATCTGCTGGCGGTATTGAATAAGCATTGCTGCACTGATGGGGTATGCATTAGACGAAAAAAAAGAAGAAAAAGAAGAATAATACGCCCAGAAAAGAGGCGAAAAGGAGAAAAACGTAAAAAAACGTGAAAAAAAAGTAAGAGGAAGAGAAGGGAAAAAAAGGTGGAAATGGGTTTAAAAGTGATTTCGGCGGAGATATATATATATATATATATATATATATATATATATATATATATATATGCGCACACACACACATAGATATAAACGTATTCTCCGTTGAGATATTGCAGCCGCTGCTGTGTCCAGGCCCAGGAGCCTTAGCACTGTGCTGTGATGTCACTCAATACCACTGACATCACTAGGTGTAAACAACATCTCTCCTTTGCTGTGTATGTGACTATGGAGCTGTTTGGTGATGTCGTCTATTACGGCCTTCATAGAAGCAACAGGAGATTGTTGCATCCATCTTGAACCCTCAGAACTACAGTGCTATGATGTCACTCACTTCCACAGGCCTTGCAGAGTGTAAACAACAACAACCCAGCTTTGTTGTGTATGTAACCAAAGGGATTTGTGATGTCACCTAGAACCTTCACAGCAGCGACAGCTTTATGAGGAGCATCAGCACTGCTCTGCCTGAGCAGAACCATCACCGCCATAGGTTGTCAAATAACCCGGATTTAACCCACACAGGTAAGTCCAATGGGGTGCAGGCATGTCCTCTATGCTTACAGCTTCCCGTGGGTGTTGGTTTGATACCGTTTGGGGACAGCCAAGGAGGCATCTGCAGGCAACAAAGGTAGGTGTGTGCTTGTGTGTGTGTTTCCTATGCAGATCCTAAGCCCAGTGTCACATGCAAGTAGGAGGAGTAAGAAGGGTTCCTGGCAAATCCGGGTTATGGATTGCATTTAAAAAGGCCCCGTGGGAGTGCAATGGGCCCCTGTCTTGCTGCTTAGCAATAATGGTATGGGTTTAGGTTCTGCTGTGTGTACTGGTGGTTGACTGCCCCCCAGCCCAGAGTGTGCATGGAAAATTGTCTGGCAGCCTCCCTGACAGCAAGCAGTGATAGTGCCCATGAAGGGGACCTTGTTGGGCCCGCCCCTTTCACGGTTATCGCTTCTCGGCCTTTTGGCTAAGATCAAGTGTAGTATCTGTTCTTATCAGTTTAATATCTGATACGTCCCCTATCTGGGGACCATATATTAAATGGATTTTTGAGAACGGGGGCCGATTTCGAAGCTTGCTTCCGTCGCCCTATGCATTGACCCGATATGGCAGTATCTTCGGGTACAGTGCACCACCCCCTTACAGGGTTAAAAAGAAAGAT
>NW_026608809.1:0-52532 GCF_029499605.1 Hyla sarda | reverse complement strand
AGGTGTGTACAAATATGGAAAAAGGTAAACGAGCCATATCTTTTTAATGAGCACAAGGATTTAGCATGGATGATTATCCATGAGTGTCTTCCGGTAAGATTTTTCCAATATAGAAGAGGTCTAAATGCTGTATGTGTCTGTCCCCGGGATAATTGCAATATAGATGAAACTGTTTTGCACCTTTTCTGGAATTGTTATTTTGCACAAAAGGTTTTTAGACTAATTGGTTCTTTATTGAAATTCCTAACAGGTCTAAAAGTTTTAAATCATGAAGTTGTTTTATATGGCAAAAGTGATGGAGTTACAAAAGAAAAAGAGAGAATTTTGTGGATTTTTATCAACTGTACAAAAAATGTATTATGGAAAGTTCGTAATATCCTTGTCTTCAAAAGAGATTTTATTTGTGAAAAAGAATGTTTGAAGATGATATACAGTGAAGTTTACTTGTACTATTTAATTGATAAAAAGAGATATGGGCAGAAAAAAGCATTAGCTATGTGGAATTTACATTTATGGAAAACAGTATTTGATGTATTGTAAACATTTTTTGTGATGTATTTAAGTTTTTGAGTTTTTTCAATAAAAATGTAAAAAAAAAAAAAAAAAAAAATCTGTTCTTATCAGTTTAATATCTGATACGTCCCCTATCTGGGGACCATATATTAAATGGATTTTTGAGAACGGGGGCCGATTTCGAAGCTTGCTTCCGTCGCCCTATGCATTGACCCGATATGGCAGTATCTTCGGGTACAGTGCACCACCCCCTTACAGGGTTAAAAAGAAAGATTCCTACTTTCATTGCTACCTGCTTGCTGGCTAGCCAGCTAGCCAGCCCTGTGGGCCTTGCTGCTGCTGCAGCCAAAAAACAAAAGGTGGTGCTGCTGCTGCTTCTGCTGCTTCTGCTTCTGCTTGTGTCTGGCCCCTGTTGGAGCGTCCAGGCACAGGACTTCTGCTGCTGCTGACTAAATGGCCTCCTTAATTGGATCATTTGAGTAGCCAGCACACCTGTGCAGGTAGGGCATGACATGATAGGCAGCTGCCTTGATAGCGGGTGGGTGCTGAATGTTCCTAATTGACAAAATAAGATTAATGCTTATGAAGAAATATAAAATCTCATCCCTTCCCCAATATCGCGCCACACCCCTACCCCTTAATTCCCTGGTTGAACGTGATTGACATATGTCTTTTTTCGACCGTACTAACTATGTAACTATGTAACATAACATGGGGGGGGGGGGGGGGGTCTCCTGGCTGTTCACACAGGTGTGTCATTGCTGTACATTGACCATGCATTGCTTCTGTGGTATTGCAAAGGCAAAGACAAATGCTTCCAGCCATCCATTGCACTAATGGATTGGTCATCAGCTGGCTGTCTATGTCCCGCATCAATATAGACCAAAGTACAGAGGGTTAGGCTATGCTATTGTGCACCTACCTGATGCATCAGAAGGTGCGAGGCCCTTGCTAAATTCTGTGCACAGACTTTGAGATCTATGCTTTAGACTGTATCTAAACCTGCTCCAACATGGACTGACATTCTGGCCTACTTTCAGCCGATGCGACTTGTCTGTCGCTGAACAGTCGCTTTTTATGTATTCAGCACCTATGTATAATGTTGTAAAAATGCTCTAGAAGCTAAAGTCGCAGAAATGTCACACATATTTGGCCTGCAACTTTCTGTGCGACAAATTCAGACAGGAAAAATCTGTATAAATCCTTAGAAAATTATCCCCCAGTGTCTCCATCTGCTGGCGGTATTGAATAAGCATTGCTGCACTGATGGGGTATGCATTAGACGAAAAAAAAGAAGAAAAAGAAGAATAATACGCCCAGAAAAGAGGCGAAAAGGAGAAAAACGTAAAAAAACGTGAAAAAAAAGTAAGAGGAAGAGAAGGGAAAAAAAGGTGGAAATGGGTTTAAAAGTGATTTCGGCGGAGAAATATATATATATATATATATATATATATATATATATATATATATGCGCACACACACACATAGATATAAACGTATTCTCCGTTGAGATATTGCAGCCGCTGCTGTGTCCAGGCCCAGGAGCCTTAGCACTGTGCTGTGATGTCACTCAATACCACTGACATCACTAGGTGTAAACAACATCTCTCCTTTGCTGTGTATGTGACTATGGAGCTGTTTGGTGATGTCGTCTATTACGGCCTTCATAGAAGCAACAGGAGATTGTTGCATCCATCTTGAACCCTCAGAACTACAGTGCTATGATGTCACTCACTTCCACAGGCCTTGCAGAGTGTAAACAACAACAACCCAGCTTTGTTGTGTATGTAACCAAAGGGATTTGTGATGTCACCTAGAACCTTCACAGCAGCGACAGCTTTATGAGGAGCATCAGCACTGCTCTGCCTGAGCAGAACCATCACCGCCATAGGTTGTCAAATAACCCGGATTTAACCCACACAGGTAAGTCCAATGGGGTGCAGGCATGTCCTCTATGCTTACAGCTTCCCGTGGGTGTTGGTTTGATACCGTTTGGGGACAGCCAAGGAGGCATCTGCAGGCAACAAAGGTAGGTGTGTGCTTGTGTGTGTGTTTCCTATGCAGATCCTAAGCCCAGTGTCACATGCAAGTAGGAGGAGTAAGAAGGGTTCCTGGCAAATCCGGGTTATGGATTGCATTTAAAAAGGCCCCGTGGGAGTGCAATGGGCCCCTGTCTTGCTGCTTAGCAATAATGGTATGGGTTTAGGTTCTGCTGTGTGTACTGGTGGTTGACTGCCCCCCAGCCCAGAGTGTGCATGGAAAATTGTCTGGCAGCCTCCCTGACAGCAAGCAGTGATAGTGCCCATGAAGGGGACCTTGTTGGGCCCGCCCCTTTCACGGTTATCGCTTCTCGGCCTTTTGGCTAAGATCAAGTGTAGTATCTGTTCTTATCAGTTTAATATCTGATACGTCCCCTATCTGGGGACCATATATTAAATGGATTTTTGAGAACGGGGGCCGATTTCGAAGCTTGCTTCCGTCGCCCTATGCATTGACCCGATATGGCAGTATCTTCGGGTACAGTGCACCACCCCCTTACAGGGTTAAAAAGAAAGATTCCTACTTTCATTGCTACCTGCTTGCTGGCTAGCCAGCTAGCCAGCCCTGTGGGCCTTGCTGCTGCTGCAGCCAAAAAACAAAAGGTGGTGCTGCTGCTGCTTCTGCTGCTTCTGCTTCTGCTTGTGTCTGGCCCCTGTTGGAGCGTCCAGGCACAGGACTTCTGCTGCTGCTGACTAAATGGCCTCCTTAATTGGATCATTTGAGTAGCCAGCACACCTGTGCAGGTAGGGCATGACATGATAGGCAGCTGCCTTGATAGCGGGTGGGTGCTGAATGTTCCTAATTGACAAAATAAGATTAATGCTTATGAAGAAATATAAAATCTCATCCCTTCCCCAATATCGCGCCACACCCCTACCCCTTAATTCCCTGGTTGAACGTGATGGACATATGTCTTTTTTCGACCGTACTAACTATGTAACTATGTAACATAACATGGGGGGGGGGGGGGGGGGGTCTCCTGGCTGTTCACACAGGTGTGTCATTGCTGTACATTGACCATGCATTGCTTCTGTGGTATTGCAAAGGCAAAGACAAATGCTTCCAGCCATCCATTGCACTAATGGATTGGTCATCAGCTGGCTGTCTATGTCCCGCATCAATATAGACCAAAGTACAGAGGGTTAGGCTATGCTATTGTGCACCTACCTGATGCATCAGAAGGTGCGAGGCCCTTGCTAAATTCTGTGCACAGACTTTGAGATCTATGCTTTAGACTGTATCTAAACCTGCTCCAACATGGACTGACATTCTGGCCTACTTTCAGCCGATGCGACTTGTCTGTCGCTGAACAGTCGCTTTTTATGTATTCAGCACCTATGTATAATGTTGTAAAAATGCTCTAGAAGCTAAAGTCGCAGAAATGTCACACATATTTGGCCTGCAACTTTCTGTGCGACAAATTCAGACAGGAAAAATCAGTATAAATCCTTAGAAAATTATCCCCCAGTGTCTCCATCTGCTGGCGGTATTGAATAAGCATTGCTGCACTGATGGGGTATGCATTAGACGAAAAAAAAGAAGAAAAAGAAGAATAATACGCCCAGAAAAGAGGCGAAAAGGAGAAAAACGTAAAAAAACGTGAAAAAAAAGTAAGAGGAAGAGAAGGGAAAAAAAGGTGGAAATGGGTTTAAAAGTGATTTCGGCGGAGAAATATATATATATATATATATATATATATATATATATATATATGCGCACACACACACATAGATATAAACGTATTCTCCGTTGAGATATTGCAGCCGCTGCTGTGTCCAGGCCCAGGAGCCTTAGCACTGTGCTGTGATGTCACTCAATACCACTGACATCACTAGGTGTAAACAACATCTCTCCTTTGCTGTGTATGTGACTATGGAGCTGTTTGGTGATGTCGTCTATTACGGCCTTCATAGAAGCAACAGGAGATTGTTGCATCCATCTTGAACCCTCAGAACTACAGTGCTATGATGTCACTCACTTCCACAGGCCTTGCAGAGTGTAAACAACAACAACCCAGCTTTGTTGTGTATGTAACCAAAGGGATTTGTGATGTCACCTAGAACCTTCACAGCAGCGACAGCTTTATGAGGAGCATCAGCACTGCTCTGCCTGAGCAGAACCATCACCGCCATAGGTTGTCAAATAACCCGGATTTAACCCACACAGGTAAGTCCAATGGGGTGCAGGCATGTCCTCTATGCTTACAGCTTCCCGTGGGTGTTGGTTTGATACCGTTTGGGGACAGCCAAGGAGGCATCTGCAGGCAACAAAGGTAGGTGTGTGCTTGTGTGTGTGTTTCCTATGCAGATCCTAAGCCCAGTGTCACATGCAAGTAGGAGGAGTAAGAAGGGTTCCTGGCAAATCCGGGTTATGGATTGCATTTAAAAAGGCCCCGTGGGAGTGCAATGGGCCCCTGTCTTGCTGCTTAGCAATAATGGTATGGGTTTAGGTTCTGCTGTGTGTACTGGTGGTTGACTGCCCCCCAGCCCAGAGTGTGCATGGAAAATTGTCTGGCAGCCTCCCTGACAGCAAGCAGTGATAGTGCCCATGAAGGGGACCTTGTTGGGCCCGCCCCTTTCACGGTTATCGCTTCTCGGCCTTTTGGCTAAGATCAAGTGTAGTATCTGTTCTTATCAGTTTAATATCTGATACGTCCCCTATCTGGGGACCATATATTAAATGGATTTTTGAGAACGGGGGCCGATTTCGAAGCTTGCTTCCGTCGCCCTATGCATTGACCCGATATGGCAGTATCTTCGGGTACAGTGCACCACCCCCTTACAGGGTTAAAAAGAAAGATTCCTACTTTCATTGCTACCTGCTTGCTGGCTAGCCAGCTAGCCAGCCCTGTGGGCCTTGCTGCTGCTGCAGCCAAAAAACAAAAGGTGGTGCTGCTGCTGCTTCTGCTGCTTCTGCTTCTGCTTGTGTCTGGCCCCTGTTGGAGCGTCCAGGCACAGGACTTCTGCTGCTGCTGACTAAATGGCCTCCTTAATTGGATCATTTGAGTAGCCAGCACACCTGTGCAGGTAGGGCATGACATGATAGGCAGCTGCCTTGATAGCGGGTGGGTGCTGAATGTTCCTAATTGACAAAATAAGATTAATGCTTATGAAGAAATATAAAATCTCATCCCTTCCCCAATATCACGCCACACCCCTACCCCTTAATTCCCTGGTTGAACGTGATGGACATATGTCTTTTTTCGACCGTACTAACTATGTAACTATGTAACATAACATGGGGGGGTCTCCTGGCTGTTCACACAGGTGTGTCATTGCTGTACATTGACCATGCATTGCTTCTGTGGTATTGCAAAGGCAAAGACAAATGCTTCCAGCCATCCATTGCACTAATGGATTGGTCATCAGCTGGCTGTCTATGTCCCGCATCAATATAGACCAAAGTACAGAGGGTTAGGCTATGCTATTGTGCACCTACCTGATGCATCAGAAGGTGCGAGGCCCTTGCTAAATTCTGTGCACAGACTTTGAGATCTATGCTTTAGACTGTATCTAAACCTGCTCCAACATGGACTGACATTCTGGCCTACTTTCAGCCGATGCGACTTGTCTGTCGCTGAACAGTCGCTTTTTATGTATTCAGCACCTATGTATAATGTTGTAAAAATGCTCTAGAAGCTAAAGTCGCAGAAATGTCACACATATTTGGCCTGCAACTTTCTGTGCGACAAATTCAGACAGGAAAAATCAGTATAAATCCTTAGAAAATTATCCCCCAGTGTCTCCATCTGCTGGCGGTATTGAATAAGCATTGCTGCACTGATGGGGTATGCATTAGACGAAAAAAAAGAAGAAAAAGAAGAATAATACGCCCAGAAAAGAGGCGAAAAGGAGAAAAACGTAAAAAAACGTGAAAAAAAAGTAAGAGGAAGAGAAGGGAAAAAAAGGTGGAAATGGGTTTAAAAGTGATTTCGGCGGAGAAATATATATATATATATATATATATATATATATATATATATATATATGCGCACACACACACATAGATATAAACGTATAAACGTATTCTCCGTTGAGATATTGCAGCCGCTGCTGTGTCCAGGCCCAGGAGCCTTAGCACTGTGCTGTGATGTCACTCAATACCACTGACATCACTAGGTGTAAACAACATCTCTCCTTTGCTGTGTATGTGACTATGGAGCTGTTTGGTGATGTCGTCTATTACGGCCTTCATAGAAGCAACAGGAGATTGTTGCATCCATCTTGAACCCTCAGAACTACAGTGCTATGATGTCACTCACTTCCACAGGCCTTGCAGAGTGTAAACAACAACAACCCAGCTTTGTTGTGTATGTAACCAAAGGGATTTGTGATGTCACCTAGAACCTTCACAGCAGCGACAGCTTTATGAGGAGCATCAGCACTGCTCTGCCTGAGCAGAACCATCACCGCCATAGGTTGTCAAATAACCCGGATTTAACCCACACAGGTAAGTCCAATGGGGTGCAGGCATGTCCTCTATGCTTACAGCTTCCCGTGGGTGTTGGTTTGATACCGTTTGGGGACAGCCAAGGAGGCATCTGCAGGCAACAAAGGTAGGTGTGTGCTTGTGTGTGTGTTTCCTATGCAGATCCTAAGCCCAGTGTCACATGCAAGTAGGAGGAGTAAGAAGGGTTCCTGGCAAATCCGGGTTATGGATTGCATTTAAAAAGGCCCCGTGGGAGTGCAATGGGCCCCTGTCTTGCTGCTTAGCAATAATGGTATGGGTTTAGGTTCTGCTGTGTGTACTGGTGGTTGACTGCCCCCCAGCCCAGAGTGTGCATGGAAAATTGTCTGGCAGCCTCCCTGACAGCAAGCAGTGATAGTGCCCATGAAGGGGACCTTGTTGGGCCCGCCCCTTTCACAGTTATCGCTTCTCGGCCTTTTGGCTAAGATCAAGTGTCTTGCCCTAAGGTATTCGGGTACCCCTCTCCTCGGCCTTGTGGGATCGCCCAGGTTTATTGCCTGGGCTTCACCCACCTGCTGCTATTGGGGAGAGGGCTTAGTCCCAGGATAACGGGAAGGTGATCATCGGAGGACGGGTCTGCCGGAGAGGATGGCTAATGCGCCGAACGCTCCTAATACAGTACGGCTGTTTATCGAGGAGGAAAAGAGGAGTGCCTACGGGATTTTGCATGTCCAGCAGAAGGTCGTGGAAGGAGTGCTGAGGATGCCGCATGCTTCCATCTTCTGTGTCCAGGTCTTTCCCAGCCAAGGATTCTTTGACGTGACCTTCTACAACCTGGATGATCTCCGTACCTGTCTCTACCGGAGTAAGGAGAATGCTTCTCACCCTGACCTACAAGGGATCCGATTCATTTCCTGCGAGGCTCGGCCTAAGAAAGTTCCAGTGGTAGTGCATATGTACAACCCTTTTGTGCGGGATGAGGAGATCCAGACCTTTCTAAGAAGGTATTGTGTGTCTGTTTCTGGTGCGGAGAGGAAAAATAACATCCTGGGGACTTTCACAGGCATGAGACGTTTTTGGGTGGAGTTTAGGCCTGCCCCCGAGGGTGGTGCTGAAGGTTTTTGTCACCCCCCGCAGAACTTTGCGATAGGGAACAACAGGGGGTTTCTGCACTACCCGGGGATGCCAAGTTTTTGCCGGGACTGTTTTTGCTTTGGTCATACCAGAGAGAACTGTACAACCGGGCAGGTTTGCAGGAACTGCCACAAGCCTGATCACCGCACTGCAGACTGTCCCGAGAAACGCAAGTGTCATTTCTGTGGTTCTTCGGATCACCTGGCTAGGAGTTGCCCCACTTACCAGTCCGGGGCACCCCGATCATATGCAATGGCTCTTCGAGGTGGGACAGTTCCTGAGGACTCCAATGCTGCCAGGGCAGGCGATGCAGAGGTTAGCGTGCTGACCAGTGAAGCAGAGTCTGCCCCTGTTTTTCCTTCCATTTCTAGGTCTGTTCCGGATGCTTTGGTGGCAGAGGGGGAGAAGGCGGAGTCTGTTTCGGGGGCATCTGTTTCGGAGGCCTCTGATCCCCCAGAGGAGATGACTGTGGACAAAGAATCCTTGAAGAGAAAGATGCCGGTGGAAGAATCGGAGGATGACTGTCCGACTCCTCAGAGTCAAAGGATTGAGGACTTTCCTAGCCCGGGAAGGGAGGAGGCAGGTGGAGGGTCGTCATGTCAGATTGATTCTGACTCCTCTTTATCCTCCCTGGGCACAGGTTATTTGGAGGAATGTTCAGTCAAAAAATTGACAAAGACTCTTAAGTTTAAGGAAGGGGAGGCAAAAAATAAGGGTAGAGGTCGGGGAAAGGCTAGGCCTCCTTTTGATAATGCTTGATTTTGTATTTCCTTTTTTTCCTTCAAATGTTTGAATGAGTTTAACAATTGGTTCTCTAAATGTCCGCAGTATTAGATCTTTAGAAAGGAGATCCGCCATTTTTGATTTACTTTCTAGATATTCTTTTGATGTTCTAGGTCTCCAGGAGTGCTGCTTGGATGGGGAGCCAAATATCTCCTGGCCTTATGGGCAATCGGTATGGTCTGGTTCAATGGAACGTAATTCGGGGGTGGGGATTTTGTTCAAAAGTAATGAGTTTGTTGTTAAAAAAGTTGTCCATATTGTTCCGGGTAGGGTATTATTAGTGCATTTTATTTTCAGGGGTTTCACATATAAAGTAATTAATGTTTATGCTCCAACTGGGAGGAAGGAAAGAGGGGAGGTGTTTGAGAAATTATATTTCTTTTTGAGTGGGAGGGATGATGTGTTCCTTATAGGGGATTTCAATTGTATAATAACAGAGGGGGATAGGAGTAGTACTACGGTGGGTGGTGGGTCTGGTTTAGACAGTACTAGTAAGCAGCTTAAAGAGATTGTAAATTTATTTGGGTTAAAGGATTCCTTTGTTGCCCATAATGATGGTACTATCGGTTATACATATTTTTCTAACAATACAAGTTCGCGTATTGATTTCATTTTTGTCTCAAAACTAATGTCTGTTTCTAATTTCAGACGGAGGAGGTTACCGTTCACGGATCATGCCTGGATTGAGTGTGTGGTAAAAGGTGGTGGTCTAAGTGAGTATGGAAAGGGTGTTTGGAAGTTGAATGTGTCTTTATTGGATAATGAATGTGTATTACAAGAATATAGGGAGCGTTTTGATGGATGGGTGTTGAGGAAGGATGCATTTTATAGTGTGGTTGAGTGGTGGGAGTGGGTGAAGTTAGAGACTAAAAGGTTTTTTATTAAAAAAGGGTGTGAGAAAGGGAGGAAAGATAGAGAAGAGTATGAGAGATGGCAAAGAAGGTTAGAGTATTTGTATGAATTGAGGCGTTTGGGGATGAGTGTTGAGAAGGAGATTGAGGAAGCTCGTGGAAGTGTGAATGAGTGTCTGGAGAGGAATGGAAGGAAGATTATTGCACAGGCTAGGGTTGAAGTGAAAGAGAAGGATGAGAAATGTAGCAAATTTTTCTTTAAAAAGGCATTCAGTAAAAAAACTGAGATGATGAGTGTTTTTACGAATGATGGGGTAGAGGTCTTTGGTAAGGATGAGGTGTTAGAGGAAGTGTGGAAGTTTTATTCTGATTTATTCACGGAGAAGGAGCGGGACGTGACTCTAGAGGAGGAATGTTTGGGATATGTGGATAAGCGTTTGGATGAAATTGATGGGTTCTTTATGGAAGAGGATGTGAGGAAGAGTGAGGTGGAGGATGCTGTGAATGGGATGAAGAAAGGAAAGGTGGCAGGGAGTGATGGTTTGCCTGTGGAATTTTATCTTGTGTTTTGGGATATGTTAGGGGATTATGTATGGGAGGTGTGTAAGGAAGTACTTAGGAGAGGGAAGTTATCTAAAAGTATGAGTGAGAGTGTGACTGTGTTATTGTTTAAAAAAGGGGATAAGAGGGATCTTAAAAATTGGAGGCCTATAGCGCTCTTGAATTGTGATTACAAAATTATTGCTAAAGTTATTGCGAATAGGTTAAAGGATGTGATTGATTGTATGGTAGGTGAGGAGCAAATGTGTACAGTGCCTGATCGTAGGATTTCTGAATGTCTGTTAGGTCTGAGGGATGTATTGTGGGACTGTAAAACTAGGAAGCAAGGTGTGGCTGTTGTTACGGTGGATTTTGAAAAAGCGTATGATAGGGTGGTGCATGATTTATTGTTTAGGGTTTTGAGGAGGATGAATGTGCCGGACAGAATGGTGAAGTGGATTGAATGTTTGTATAGGGACATTTATAGTAAGATTCAGGTCAATGGTTTTCTGAGTAGGGAAGTGAGTATAAAATCTGGAGTGCGGCAGGGGTGTCCCCTGTCGCCAATTCTTTTTATTTGTATGATTGAGCCTTTGTTGGGGATGATTAGGAGAGATAAGGTGATGCGGGGTATAGAAATACCTGGTAGTCATGGGAAGGATATGCGAGTGATTGGTTACATGGATGATGTTACTGTTGTATGTAAGTCAATGGCAGGGGTAAGGCGTGCTAAGTTATTGATTGAGTGTTTCTGTTTAATGAGTGGGTTTAAGCTTAATGTTGGGAAGAGTGGTTGTAAATTTTTTGAGGGGTGGGGAGAGAGTGGGTTGTGCGAGTGGCCTGTGAGAGAGGGGGGTGTGGAAGTGCTTGGGGTGGTGTTTGATAATGATTTGTATGGGAAAGAAAGTTGGGAGAGGGTTTTGGGGAGGGTGGGGAATAAAATAAACTTCTGGTCTTTAAGGACTTTATCGATTGAGGGAAGGATTCTGGTTATTAAAGCTGTTATAATTCCTATTTTGCTTTATGTTAATTATGTGTTTCCTCCACCGGATAGGTGTCTGGCAAGAATTATCAGGCAGATCTTTGTTTTCTTATGGAATTCAAGGATGGAGAAATTGAGTCGTGGGAAGGTGGTGAAAAGCAGAATGCATGGTGGGAAAGGAATGATGAATGTGGAAGTGTTCCTGGCTGTGAAGTATGTCAGTTTTTGTCTCGCTGTAAGTAAGAAGGAATGTGTGTTTGGGTGCATGGTAAGGTATTTGGCTGGTAATGTGTTGTTGAAATATAAGCTAATGGAAAGGGACTTAAGGGTACCTGTAAGTTTTGAGGTTCCTTGGTTCTATCAGAGAATAGGGCGGTGTGTCAGGAAAAATAATCTGGAATGTGTGACTGAATGGAATGATAGTAAGAAGGTGATGAAAGTGTTGGAGCAGAGAGAAACAGTGGAATGTGTGGGAGGTCTGTCTGAGAAGGATTGTAAGGTAGTGTGGAAAAATGTCAGTCACAAGGAACTGACAAATAAACAAAAGGACTTGTCTTGGATGTTAGCTCATGGGTGTCTGCCAACAAGGGAATTTCAGAGGAGAAGGAGATTGGTAGACAGTGAAGTGTGTCCCAGGGATGGTTGCGGTGGATGTGAGAATTATGTACATGTGTTTTGGGAGTGTGGTTATGCGAAGTCTGTGTGGAGAAAAATGTCTGGTCTAATTAAAAATCTTACTGGAATTGAAATCTTATCCTTTAATATGATGATGTTTGGTTTGTGTGCAGTGGAGAGAGAGAAGGCAAGAGTGTTATGGTTCATAGTAAATTGTGTAAAAGAGGTTCTGTGGGATGTAAGGAATATTAGGATTTTCAATCAAACTGAAGTAAGTGTGAAGGAATGTCTGGGCATGATCCGTGGTAAAATTTACCTTTACGTATTATGTGATAGGAAAAACTATGGTTCTGATGATGCAGAGGGGATCTGGAAACACAAAAAATGGAAGTACTGGTTATGATTGTATTCTTATTTGTCTTTCTTTTTCTTTTCTTACAGATTATATCCTGATATGAAGGGACAGTTGGAGGGACAGAATCCGCTGCAATTTATTTTTTCTGAGGGAAAGTCATGAAGGGAAAGCTTTTTGTTATATGTACATGTAAAGACATGCTTCCTGTATATATTGTATATGTCAAATATGTGTTATTCATGTGTTTTCAGATGAATATGTAATTTTTTGAATGATTTACTTGGTTATGTATTGTATATTTCCTTTTCAATAAAAAAAAAAAAAATCTGTTCTTATCAGTTTAATATCTGATACGTCCCCTATCTGGGGACCATATATTAAATGGATTTTTGAGAACGGGGGCCGATTTCGAAGCTTGCTTCCGTCGCCCTATGCATTGACCCGATATGGCAGTATCTTCGGGTACAGTGCACCACCCCCTTACAGGGTTAAAAAGAAAGATTCCTACTTTCATTGCTACCTGCTTGCTGGCTAGCCAGCTAGCCAGCCCTGTGGGCCTTGCTGCTGCTGCAGCCAAAAAACAAAAGGTGGTGCTGCTGCTGCTTCTGCTGCTTCTGCTTCTGCTTGTGTCTGGCCCCTGTTGGAGCGTCCAGGCACAGGACTTCTGCTGCTGCTGACTAAATGGCCTCCTTAATTGGATCATTTGAGTAGCCAGCACACCTGTGCAGGTAGGGCATGACATGATAGGCAGCTGCCTTGATAGCGGGTGGGTGCTGAATGTTCCTAATTGACAAAATAAGATTAATGCTTATGAAGAAATATAAAATCTCATCCCTTCCCCAATATCGCGCCACACCCCTACCCCTTAATTCCCTGGTTGAACGTGATGGACATATGTCTTTTTTCGACCGTACTAACTATGTAACTATGTAACATAACATGGGGGGGGGGGGGGGGGTCTCCTGGCTGTTCACACAGGTGTGTCATTGCTGTACATTGACCATGCATTGCTTCTGTGGTATTGCAAAGGCAAAGACAAATGCTTCCAGCCATCCATTGCACTAATGGATTGGTCATCAGCTGGCTGTCTATGTCCCGCATCAATATAGACCAAAGTACAGAGGGTTAGGCTATGCTATTGTGCACCTACCTGATGCATCAGAAGGTGCGAGGCCCTTGCTAAATTCTGTGCACAGACTTTGAGATCTATACTTTAGACTGTATCTAAACCTGCTCCAACATGGACTGACATTCTGGCCTACTTTCAGCCGATGCGACTTGTCTGTCGCTGAACAGTCGCTTTTTATGTATTCAGCACCTATGTATAATGTTGTAAAAATGCTCTAGAAGCTAAAGTCGCAGAAATGTCACACATATTTGGCCTGCAACTTTCTGTGCGACAAATTCAGACAGGAAAAATCAGTATAAATCCTTAGAAAATTATCCCCCAGTGTCTCCATCTGCTGGCGGTATTGAATAAGCATTGCTGCACTGATGGGGTATGCATTAGACGAAAAAAAAGAAGAAAAAGAAGAATAATACGCCCAGAAAAGAGGCGAAAAGGAGAAAAACGTAAAAAAACGTGAAAAAAAAGTAAGAGGAAGAGAAGGGAAAAAAAGGTGGAAATGGGTTTAAAAGTGATTTCGGCGGAGAAATATATATATATATATATATATATATATATATATATATATATATATATATATGCGCACACACACACATAGATATAAACGTATTCACCGTTGAGATATTGCAGCCGCTGCTGTGTCCAGGCCCAGGAGCCTTAGCACTGTGCTGTGATGTCACTCAATACCACTGACATCACTAGGTGTAAACAACATCTCTCCTTTGCTGTGTATGTGACTATGGAGCTGTTTGGTGATGTCGTCTATTACGGCCTTCATAGAAGCAACAGGAGATTGTTGCATCCATCTTGAACCCTCAGAACTACAGTGCTATGATGTCACTCACTTCCACAGGCCTTGCAGAGTGTAAACAACAACAACCCAGCTTTGTTGTGTATGTAACCAAAGGGATTTGTGATGTCACCTAGAACCTTCACAGCAGCGACAGCTTTATGAGGAGCATCAGCACTGCTCTGCCTGAGCAGAACCATCACCGCCATAGGTTGTCAAATAACCCGGATTTAACCCACACAGGTAAGTCCAATGGGGTGCAGGCATGTCCTCTATGCTTACAGCTTCCCGTGGGTGTTGGTTTGATACCGTTTGGGGACAGCCAAGGAGGCATCTGCAGGCAACAAAGGTAGGTGTGTGCTTGTGTGTGTGTTTCCTATGCAGATCCTAAGCCCAGTGTCACATGCAAGTAGGAGGAGTAAGAAGGGTTCCTGGCAAATCCGGGTTATGGATTGCATTTAAAAAGGCCCCGTGGGAGTGCAATGGGCCCCTGTCTTGCTGCTTAGCAATAATGGTATGGGTTTAGGTTCTGCTGTGTGTACTGGTGGTTGACTGCCCCCCAGCCCAGAGTGTGCATGGAAAATTGTCTGGCAGCCTCCCTGACAGCAAGCAGTGATAGTGCCAATGAAGGGGACCTTGTTGGGCCCGCCCCTTTCACGGTTATCGCTTCTCGGCCTTTTGGCTAAGATCAAGTGTAGTATCTGTTCTTATCAGTTTAATATCTGATACGTCCCCTATCTGGGGACCATATATTAAATGGATTTTTGAGAACGGGGGCCGATTTCGAAGCTTGCTTCCGTCGCCCTATGCATTGACCCGATATGGCAGTATCTTCGGGTACAGTGCACCACCCCCTTACAGGGTTAAAAAGAAAGATTCCTACTTTCATTGCTACCTGCTTGCTGGCTAGCCAGCTAGCCAGCCCTGTGGGCCTTGCTGCTGCTGCAGCCAAAAAACAAAAGGTGGTGCTGCTGCTGCTTCTGCTGCTTCTGCTTCTGCTTGTGTCTGGCCCCTGTTGGAGCGTCCAGGCACAGGACTTCTGCTGCTGCTGACTAAATGGCCTCCTTAATTGGATCATTTGAGTAGCCAGCACACCTGTGCAGGTAGGGCATGACATGATAGGCAGCTGCCTTGATAGCGGGTGGGTGCTGAATGTTCCTAATTGACAAAATAAGATTAATGCTTATGAAGAAATATAAAATCTCATCCCTTCCCCAATATCGCGCCACACCCCTACCCCTTAATTCCCTGGTTGAACGTGATGGACATATGTCTTTTTTCGACCGTACTAACTATGTAACTATGTAACATAACATGGGGGGGGGGGGGTCTCCTGGCTGTTCACACAGGTGTGTCATTGCTGTACATTGACCATGCATTGCTTCTGTGGTATTGCAAAGGCAAAGACAAATGCTTCCAGCCATCCATTGCACTAATGGATTGGTCATCAGCTGGCTGTCTATGTCCCGCATCAATATAGACCAAAGTACAGAGGGTTAGGCTATGCTATTGTGCACCTACCTGATGCATCAGAAGGTGCGAGGCCCTTGCTAAATTCTGTGCACAGACTTTGAGATCTATGCTTTAGACTGTATCTAAACCTGCTCCAACATGGACTGACATTCTGGCCTACTTTCAGCCGATGCGACTTGTCTGTCGCTGAACAGTCGCTTTTTATGTATTCAGCACCTATGTATAATGTTGTAAAAATGCTCTAGAAGCTAAAGTCGCAGAAATGTCACACATATTTGGCCTGCAACTTTCTGTGCGACAAATTCAGACAGGAAAAATCAGTATAAATCCTTAGAAAATTATCCCCCAGTGTCTCCATCTGCTGGCGGTATTGAATAAGCATTGCTGCACTGATGGGGTATGCATTAGACGAAAAAAAAGAAGAAAAAGAAGAATAATACGCCCAGAAAAGAGGCGAAAAGGAGAAAAACGTAAAAAAACGTGAAAAAAAAGTAAGAGGAAGAGAAGGGAAAAAAAGGTGGAAATGGGTTTAAAAGTGATTTCGGCGGAGAAATATATATATATATATATATATATATATATATATATATATATGCGCACACACACACATAGATATAAACGTATTCTCCGTTGAGATATTGCAGCCGCTGCTGTGTCCAGGCCCAGGAGCCTTAGCACTGTGCTGTGATGTCACTCAATACCACTGACATCACTAGGTGTAAACAACATCTCTCCTTTGCTGTGTATGTGACTATGGAGCTGTTTGGTGATGTCGTCTATTACGGCCTTCATAGAAGCAACAGGAGATTGTTGCATCCATCTTGAACCCTCAGAACTACAGTGCTATGATGTCACTCACTTCCACAGGCCTTGCAGAGTGTAAACAACAACAACCCAGCTTTGTTGTGTATGTAACCAAAGGGATTTGTGATGTCACCTAGAACCTTCACAGCAGCGACAGCTTTATGAGGAGCATCAGCACTGCTCTGCCTGAGCAGAACCATCACCGCCATAGGTTGTCAAATAACCCGGATTTAACCCACACAGGTAAGTCCAATGGGGTGCAGGCATGTCCTCTATGCTTACAGCTTCCCGTGGGTGTTGGTTTGATACCGTTTGGGGACAGCCAAGGAGGCATCTGCAGGCAACAAAGGTAGGTGTGTGCTTGTGTGTGTGTTTCCTATGCAGATCCTAAGCCCAGTGTCACATGCAAGTAGGAGGAGTAAGAAGGGTTCCTGGCAAATCCGGGTTATGGATTGCATTTAAAAAGGCCCCGTGGGAGTGCAATGGGCCCCTGTCTTGCTGCTTAGCAATAATGGTATGGGTTTAGGTTCTGCTGTGTGTACTGGTGGTTGACTGCCCCCCAGCCCAGAGTGTGCATGGAAAATTGTCTGGCAGCCTCCCTGACAGCAAGCAGTGACAGTGCCCATGAAGGGGACCTTGTTGGGCCCGCCCCTTTCACGGTTATCGCTTCTCGGCCTTTTGGCTAAGATCAAGTGTAGTATCTGTTCTTATCAGTTTAATATCTGATACGTCCCCTATCTGGGGACCATATATTAAATGGATTTTTGAGAACGGGGGCCGATTTCGAAGCTTGCTTCCGTCGCCCTATGCATTGACCCGATATGGCAGTATCTTCGGGTACAGTGCACCACCCCCTTACAGGGTTAAAAAGAAAGATTCCTACTTTCATTGCTACCTGCTTGCTGGCTAGCCAGCTAGCCAGCCCTGTGGGCCTTGCTGCTGCTGCAGCCAAAAAACAAAAGGTGGTGCTGCTGCTGCTTCTGCTGCTTCTGCTTCTGCTTGTGTCTGGCCCCTGTTGGAGCGTCCAGGCACAGGACTTCTGCTGCTGCTGACTAAATGGCCTCCTTAATTGGATCATTTGAGTAGCCAGCACACCTGTGCAGGTAGGGCATGACATGATAGGCAGCTGCCTTGATAGCGGGTGGGTGCTGAATGTTCCTAATTGACAAAATAAGATTAATGCTTATGAAGAAATATAAAATCTCATCCCTTCCCCAATATCGCGCCACACCCCTACCCCTTAATTCCCTGGTTGAACGTGATGGACATATGTCTTTTTTCGACCGTACTAACTATGTAACTATGTAACATAACATGGGGGGGGGGGGGGTCTCCTGGCTGTTCACACAGGTGTGTCATTGCTGTACATTGACCATGCATTGCTTCTGTGGTATTGCAAAGGCAAAGACAAATGCTTCCAGCCATCCATTGCACTAATGGATTGGTCATCAGCTGGCTGTCTATGTCCCGCATCAATATAGACCAAAGTACAGAGGGTTAGGCTATGCTATTGTGCACCTACCTGATGCATCAGAAGGTGCGAGGCCCTTGCTAAATTCTGTGCACAGACTTTGAGATCTATGCTTTAGACTGTATCTAAACCTGCTCCAACATGGACTGACATTCTGGCCTACTTTCAGCCGATGCGACTTGTCTGTCGCTGAACAGTCGCTTTTTATGTATTCAGCACCTATGTATAATGTTGTAAAAATGCTCTAGAAGCTAAAGTCGCAGAAATGTCACACATATTTGGCCTGCAACTTTCTGTGCGACAAATTCAGACAGGAAAAATCAGTATAAATCCTTAGAAAATTATCCCCCAGTGTCTCCATCTGCTGGCGGTATTGAATAAGCATTGCTGCACTGATGGGGTATGCATTAGACGAAAAAAAAGAAGAAAAAGAAGAATAATACGCCCAGAAAAGAGGCGAAAAGGAGAAAAACGTAAAAAAACGTGAAAAAAAAGTAAGAGGAAGAGAAGGGAAAAAAAGGTGGAAATGGGTTTAAAAGTGATTTCGGCGGAGAAATATATATATATATATATATATATATATATATATATATATATATATATATATGCGCACACACACACATAGATATAAACGTATTCTCCGTTGAGATATTGCAGCCGCTGCTGTGTCCAGGCCCAGGAGCCTTAGCACTGTGCTGTGATGTCACTCAATACCACTGACATCACTAGGTGTAAACAACATCTCTCCTTTGCTGTGTATGTGACTATGGAGCTGTTTGGTGATGTCGTCTATTACGGCCTTCATAGAAGCAACAGGAGATTGTTGCATCCATCTTGAACCCTCAGAACTACAGTGCTATGATGTCACTCACTTCCACAGGCCTTGCAGAGTGTAAACAACAACAACCCAGCTTTGTTGTGTATGTAACCAAAGGGATTTGTGATGTCACCTAGAACCTTCACAGCAGCGACAGCTTTATGAGGAGCATCAGCACTGCTCTGCCTGAGCAGAACCATCACCGCCATAGGTTGTCAAATAACCCGGATTTAACCCACACAGGTAAGTCCAATGGGGTGCAGGCATGTCCTCTATGCTTACAGCTTCCCGTGGGTGTTGGTTTGATACCGTTTGGGGACAGCCAAGGAGGCATCTGCAGGCAACAAAGGTAGGTGTGTGCTTGTGTGTGTGTTTCCTATGCAGATCCTAAGCCCAGTGTCACATGCAAGTAGGAGGAGTAAGAAGGGTTCCTGGCAAATCCGGGTTATGGATTGCATTTAAAAAGGCCCCGTGGGAGTGCAATGGGCCCCTGTCTTGCTGCTTAGCAATAATGGTATGGGTTTAGGTTCTGCTGTGTGTACTGGTGGTTGACTGCCCCCCAGCCCAGAGTGTGCATGGAAAATTGTCTGGCAGCCTCCCTGACAGCAAGCAGTGATAGTGCCCATGAAGGGGACCTTGTTGGGCCCGCCCCTTTCACGGTTATCGCTTCTCGGCCTTTTGGCTAAGATCAAGTGTAGTATCTGTTCTTATCAGTTTAATATCTGATACGTCCCCTATCTGGGGACCATATATTAAATGGATTTTTGAGAACGGGGGCCGATTTCGAAGCTTGCTTCCGTCGCCCTATGCATTGACCCGATATGGCAGTATCTTCGGGTACAGTGCACCACCCCCTTACAGGGTTAAAAAGAAAGATTCCTACTTTCATTGCTACCTGCTTGCTGGCTAGCCAGCTAGCCAGCCCTGTGGGCCTTGCTGCTGCTGCAGCCAAAAAACAAAAGGTGGTGCTGCTGCTGCTTCTGCTGCTTCTGCTTCTGCTTGTGTCTGGCCCCTGTTGGAGCGTCCAGGCACAGGACTTCTGCTGCTGCTGACTAAATGGCCTCCTTAATTGGATCATTTGAGTAGCCAGCACACCTGTGCAGGTAGGGCATGACATGATAGGCAGCTGCCTTGATAGCGGGTGGGTGCTGAATGTTCCTAATTGACAAAATAAGATTAATGCTTATGAAGAAATATAAAATCTCATCCCTTCCCCAATATCGCGCCACACCCCTACCCCTTAATTCCCTGGTTGAACGTGATGGACATATGTCTTTTTTCGACCGTACTAACTATGTAACTATGTAACATAACATGGGGGGGGGGGGGGGTCTCCTGGCTGTTCACACAGGTGTGTCATTGCTGTACATTGACCATGCATTGCTTCTGTGGTATTGCAAAGGCAAAGACAAATGCTTCCAGCCATCCATTGCACTAATGGATTGGTCATCAGCTGGCTGTCTATGTCCCGCATCAATATAGACCAAAGTACAGAGGGTTAGGCTATGCTATTGTGCACCTACCTGATGCATCAGAAGGTGCGAGGCCCTTGCTAAATTCTGTGCACAGACTTTGAGATCTATGCTTTAGACTGTATCTAAACCTGCTCCAACATGGACTGACATTCTGGCCTACTTTCAGCCGATGCGACTTGTCTGTCGCTGAACAGTCGCTTTTTATGTATTCAGCACCTATGTATAATGTTGTAAAAATGCTCTAGAAGCTAAAGTCGCAGAAATGTCACACATATTTGGCCTGCAACTTTCTGTGCGACAAATTCAGACAGGAAAAATCAGTATAAATCCTTAGAAAATTATCCCCCAGTGTCTCCATCTGCTGGCGGTATTGAATAAGCATTGCTGCACTGATGGGGTATGCATTAGACGAAAAAAAAGAAGAAAAAGAAGAATAATACGCCCAGAAAAGAGGCGAAAAGGAGAAAAACGTAAAAAAACGTGAAAAAAAAGTAAGAGGAAGAGAAGGGAAAAAAAGGTGGAAATGGGTTTAAAAGTGATTTCGGCGGAGAAATATATATATATATATATATATATATCTATATATATATAGATATATATATATATATATATGCGCACACACACACATAGATATAAACGTATTCTCCGTTGAGATATTGCAGCCGCTGCTGTGTCCAGGCCCAGGAGCCTTAGCACTGTGCTGTGATGTCACTCAATACCACTGACATCACTAGGTGTAAACAACATCTCTCCTTTGCTGTGTATGTGACTATGGAGCTGTTTGGTGATGTCGTCTATTACGGCCTTCATAGAAGCAACAGGAGATTGTTGCATCCATCTTGAACCCTCAGAACTACAGTGCTATGATGTCACTCACTTCCACAGGCCTTGCAGAGTGTAAACAACAACAACCCAGCTTTGTTGTGTATGTAACCAAAGGGATTTGTGATGTCACCTAGAACCTTCACAGCAGCGACAGCTTTATGAGGAGCATCAGCACTGCTCTGCCTGAGCAGAACCATCACCGCCATAGGTTGTCAAATAACCCGGATTTAACCCACACAGGTAAGTCCAATGGGGTGCAGGCATGTCCTCTATGCTTACAGCTTCCCGTGGGTGTTGGTTTGATACCGTTTGGGGACAGCCAAGGAGGCATCTGCAGGCAACAAAGGTAGGTGTGTGCTTGTGTGTGTGTTTCCTATGCAGATCCTAAGCCCAGTGTCACATGCAAGTAGGAGGAGTAAGAAGGGTTCCTGGCAAATCCGGGTTATGGATTGCATTTAAAAAGGCCCCGTGGGAGTGCAATGGGCCCCTGTCTTGCTGCTTAGCAATAATGGTATGGGTTTAGGTTCTGCTGTGTGTACTGGTGGTTGACTGCCCCCCAGCCCAGAGTGTGCATGGAAAATTGTCTGGCAGCCTCCCTGACAGCAAGCAGTGATAGTGCCCATGAAGGGGACCTTGTTGGGCCCGCCCCTTTCACGGTTATCGCTTCTCGGCCTTTTGGCTAAGATCAAGTGTAGTATCTGTTCTTATCAGTTTAATATCTGATACGTCCCCTATCTGGGGACCATATATTAAATGGATTTTTGAGAACGGGGGCCGATTTCGAAGCTTGCTTCCGTCGCCCTATGCATTGACCCGATATGGCAGTATCTTCGGGTACAGTGCACCACCCCCTTACAGGGTTAAAAAGAAAGATTCCTACTTTCATTGCTACCTGCTTGCTGGCTAGCCAGCTAGCCAGCCCTGTGGGCCTTGCTGCTGCTGCAGCCAAAAAACAAAAGGTGGTGCTGCTGCTGCTTCTGCTGCTTCTGCTTCTGCTTGTGTCTGGCCCCTGTTGGAGCGTCCAGGCACAGGACTTCTGCTGCTGCTGACTAAATGGCCTCCTTAATTGGATCATTTGAGTAGCCAGCACACCTGTGCAGGTAGGGCATGACATGATAGGCAGCTGCCTTGATAGCGGGTGGGTGCTGAATGTTCCTAATTGACAAAATAAGATTAATGCTTATGAAGAAATATAAAATCTCATCCCTTCCCCAATATCGCGCCACACCCCTACCCCTTAATTCCCTGGTTGAACGTGATGGACATATGTCTTTTTTCGACCGTACTAACTATGTAACTATGTAACATAACATGGGGGGGGGGTCTCCTGGCTGTTCACACAGGTGTGTCATTGCTGTACATTGACCATGCATTGCTTCTGTGGTATTGCAAAGGCAAAGACAAATGCTTCCAGCCATCCATTGCACTAATGGATTGGTCATCAGCTGGCTGTCTATGTCCCGCATCAATATAGACCAAAGTACAGAGGGTTAGGCTATGCTATTGTGCACCTACCTGATGCATCAGAAGGTGCGAGGCCCTTGCTAAATTCTGTGCACAGACTTTGAGATCTATGCTTTAGACTGTATCTAAACCTGCTCCAACATGGACTGACATTCTGGCCTACTTTCAGCCGATGCGACTTGTCTGTCGCTGAACAGTCGCTTTTTATGTATTCAGCACCTATGTATAATGTTGTAAAAATGCTCTAGAAGCTAAAGTCGCAGAAATGTCACACATATTTGGCCTGCAACTTTCTGTGCGACAAATTCAGACAGGAAAAATCAGTATAAATCCTTAGAAAATTATCCCCCAGTGTCTCCATCTGCTGGCGGTATTGAATAAGCATTGCTGCACTGATGGGGTATGCATTAGACGAAAAAAAAGAAGAAAAAGAAGAATAATACGCCCAGAAAAGAGGCGAAAAGGAGAAAAACGTAAAAAAACGTGAAAAAAAAGTAAGAGGAAGAGAAGGGAAAAAAAGGTGGAAATGGGTTTAAAAGTGATTTTGGCGGAGAAATATATATATATATATATATATATATATATATATATATATATGCGCACACACACACATAGATATAAACGTATTCTCCGTTGAGATATTGCAGCCGCTGCTGTGTCCAGGCCCAGGAGCCTTAGCACTGTGCTGTGATGTCACTCAATACCACTGACATCACTAGGTGTAAACAACATCTCTCCTTTGCTGTGTATGTGACTATGGAGCTGTTTGGTGATGTCGTCTATTACGGCCTTCATAGAAGCAACAGGAGATTGTTGCATCCATCTTGAACCCTCAGAACTACAGTGCTATGATGTCACTCACTTCCACAGGCCTTGCAGAGTGTAAACAACAACAACCCAGCTTTGTTGTGTATGTAACCAAAGGGATTTGTGATGTCACCTAGAACCTTCACAGCAGCGACAGCTTTATGAGGAGCATCAGCACTGCTCTGCCTGAGCAGAACCATCACCGCCATAGGTTGTCAAATAACCCGGATTTAACCCACACAGGTAAGTCCAATGGGGTGCAGGCATGTCCTCTATGCTTACAGCTTCCCGTGGGTGTTGGTTTGATACCGTTTGGGGACAGCCAAGGAGGCATCTGCAGGCAACAAAGGTAGGTGTGTGCTTGTGTGTGTGTTTCCTATGCAGATCCTAAGCCCAGTGTCACATGCAAGTAGGAGGAGTAAGAAGGGTTCCTGGCAAATCCGGGTTATGGATTGCATTTAAAAAGGCCCCGTGGGAGTGCAATGGGCCCCTGTCTTGCTGCTTAGCAATAATGGTATGGGTTTAGGTTCTGCTGTGTGTACTGGTGGTTGACTGCCCCCCAGCCCAGAGTGTGCATGGAAAATTGTCTGGCAGCCTCCCTGACAGCAAGCAGTGATAGTGCCCATGAAGGGGACCTTGTTGGGCCCGCCCCTTTCACGGTTATCGCTTCTCGGCCTTTTGGCTAAGATCAAGTGTAGTATCTGTTCTTATCAGTTTAATATCTGATACGTCCCCTATCTGGGGACCATATATTAAATGGATTTTTGAGAACGGGGGCCGATTTCGAAGCTTGCTTCCGTCGCCCTATGCATTGACCCGATATGGCAGTATCTTCGGGTACAGTGCACCACCCCCTTACAGGGTTAAAAAGAAAGATTCCTACTTTCATTGCTACCTGCTTGCTGGCTAGCCAGCTAGCCAGCCCTGTGGGCCTTGCTGCTGCTGCAGCCAAAAAACAAAAGGTGGTGCTGCTGCTGCTTCTGCTGCTTCTGCTTCTGCTTGTGTCTGGCCCCTGTTGGAGCGTCCAGGCACAGGACTTCTGCTGCTGCTGACTAAATGGCCTCCTTAATTGGATCATTTGAGTAGCCAGCACACCTGTGCAGGTAGGGCATGACATGATAGGCAGCTGCCTTGATAGCGGGTGGGTGCTGAATGTTCCTAATTGACAAAATAAGATTAATGCTTATGAAGAAATATAAAATCTCATCCCTTCCCCAATATCGCGCCACACCCCTACCCCTTAATTCCCTGGTTGAACGTGATGGACATATGTCTTTTTTCGACCATACTAACTATGTAACTATGTAACATAACATGGGGGGGGGGGGGGGGGGGGTCTCCTGGCTGTTCACACAGGTGTGTCATTGCTGTACATTGACCATGCATTGCTTCTGTGGTATTGCAAAGGCAAAGACAAATGCTTCCAGCCATCCATTGCACTAATGGATTGGTCATCAGCTGGCTGTCTATGTCCCGCATCAATATAGACCAAAGTACAGAGGGTTAGGCTATGCTATTGTGCACCTACCTGATGCATCAGAAGGTGCGAGGCCCTTGCTAAATTCTGTGCACAGACTTTGAGATCTATGCTTTAGACTGTATCTAAACCTGCTCCAACATGGACTGACATTCTGGCCTACTTTCAGCCGATGCGACTTGTCTGTCGCTGAACAGTCGCTTTTTATGTATTCAGCACCTATGTATAATGTTGTAAAAATGCTCTAGAAGCTAAAGTCGCAGAAATGTCACACATATTTGGCCTGCAACTTTCTGTGCGACAAATTCAGACAGGAAAAATCAGTATAAATCCTTAGAAAATTATCCCCCAGTGTCTCCATCTGCTGGCGGTATTGAATAAGCATTGCTGCACTGATGGGGTATGCATTAGACGAAAAAAAAGAAGAAAAAGAAGAATAATACGCCCAGAAAAGAGGCGAAAAGGAGAAAAACGTAAAAAAACGTGAAAAAAAAGTAAGAGGAAGAGAAGGGAAAAAAAGGTGGAAATGGGTTTAAAAGTGATTTCGGCGGAGAAATATATATATATATATATATATATATATATATATATGCGCACACACACACATAGATATAAACGTATTCTCCGTTGAGATATTGCAGCCGCTGCTGTGTCCAGGCCCAGGAGCCTTAGCACTGTGCTGTGATGTCACTCAATACCACTGACATCACTAGGTGTAAACAACATCTCTCCTTTGCTGTGTATGTGACTATGGAGCTGTTTGGTGATGTCGTCTATTACGGCCTTCATAGAAGCAACAGGAGATTGTTGCATCCATCTTGAACCCTCAGAACTACAGTGCTATGATGTCACTCACTTCCACAGGCCTTGCAGAGTGTAAACAACAACAACCCAGCTTTGTTGTGTATGTAACCAAAGGGATTTGTGATGTCACCTAGAACCTTCACAGCAGCGACAGCTTTATGAGGAGCATCAGCACTGCTCTGCCTGAGCAGAACCATCACCGCCATAGGTTGTCAAATAACCCGGATTTAACCCACACAGGTAAGTCCAATGGGGTGCAGGCATGTCCTCTATGCTTACAGCTTCCCGTGGGTGTTGGTTTGATACCGTTTGGGGACAGCCAAGGAGGCATCTGCAGGCAACAAAGGTAGGTGTGTGCTTGTGTGTGTGTTTCCTATGCAGATCCTAAGCCCAGTGTCACATGCAAGTAGGAGGAGTAAGAAGGGTTCCTGGCAAATCCGGGTTATGGATTGCATTTAAAAAGGCCCCGTGGGAGTGCAATGGGCCCCTGTCTTGCTGCTTAGCAATAATGGTATGGGTTTAGGTTCTGCTGTGTGTACTGGTGGTTGACTGCCCCCCAGCCCAGAGTGTGCATGGAAAATTGTCTGGCAGCCTCCCTGACAGCAAGCAGTGATAGTGCCCATGAAGGGGACCTTGTTGGGCCCGCCCCTTTCACGGTTATCGCTTCTCGGCCTTTTGGCTAAGATCAAGTGTAGTATCTGTTCTTATCAGTTTAATATCTGATACGTCCCCTATCTGGGGACCATATATTAAATGGATTTTTGAGAACGGGGGCCGATTTCGAAGCTTGCTTCCGTCGCCCTATGCATTGACCCGATATGGCAGTATCTTCGGGTACAGTGCACCACCCCCTTACAGGGTTAAAAAGAAAGATTCCTACTTTCATTGCTACCTGCTTGCTGGCTAGCCAGCTAGCCAGCCCTGTGGGCCTTGCTGCTGCTGCAGCCAAAAAACAAAAGGTGGTGCTGCTGCTGCTTCTGCTGCTTCTGCTTCTGCTTGTGTCTGGCCCCTGTTGGAGCGTCCAGGCACAGGACTTCTGCTGCTGCTGACTAAATGGCCTCCTTAATTGGATCATTTGAGTAGCCAGCACACCTGTGCAGGTAGGGCATGACATGATAGGCAGCTGCCTTGATAGCGGGTGGGTGCTGAATGTTCCTAATTGACAAAATAAGATTAATGCTTATGAAGAAATATAAAATCTCATCCCTTCCCCAATATCGCGCCACACCCCTACCCCTTAATTCCCTGGTTGAACGTGATGGACATATGTCTTTTTTCGACCGTACTAACTATGTAACTATGTAACATAACATGGGGGGGTCTCCTGGCTGTTCACACAGGTGTGTCATTGCTGTACATTGACCATGCATTGCTTCTGTGGTATTGCAAAGGCAAAGACAAATGCTTCCAGCCATCCATTGCACTAATGGATTGGTCATCAGCTGGCTGTCTATGTCCCGCATCAATATAGACCAAAGTACAGAGGGTTAGGCTATGCTATTGTGCACCTACCTGATGCATCAGAAGGTGCGAGGCCCTTGCTAAATTCTGTGCACAGACTTTGAGATCTATGCTTTAGACTGTATCTAAACCTGCTCCAACATGGACTGACATTCTGGCCTACTTTCAGCCGATGCGACTTGTCTGTCGCTGAACAGTCGCTTTTTATGTATTCAGCACCTATGTATAATGTTGTAAAAATGCTCTAGAAGCTAAAGTCGCAGAAATGTCACACATATTTGGCCTGCAACTTTCTGTGCGACAAATTCAGACAGGAAAAATCAGTACAAATCCTTAGAAAATTATCCCCCAGTGTCTCCATCTGCTGGCGGTATTGAATAAGCATTGCTGCACTGATGGGGTATGCATTAGACGAAAAAAAAGAAGAAAAAGAAGAATAATACGCCCAGAAAAGAGGCGAAAAGGAGAAAAACGTAAAAAAACGTGAAAAAAAAGTAAGAGGAAGAGAAGGGAAAAAAAGGTGGAAATGGGTTTAAAAGTGATTTCGGCGGAGAAATATATATATATATATATATATATATATATATATATGCGCACACACACACATAGATATAAACGTATTCTCCGTTGAGATATTGCAGCCGCTGCTGTGTCCAGGCCCAGGAGCCTTAGCACTGTGCTGTGATGTCACTCAATACCACTGACATCACTAGGTGTAAACAACATCTCTCCTTTGCTGTGTATGTGACTATGGAGCTGTTTGGTGATGTCGTCTATTACGGCCTTCATAGAAGCAACAGGAGATTGTTGCATCCATCTTGAACCCTCAGAACTACAGTGCTATGATGTCACTCACTTCCACAGGCCTTGCAGAGTGTAAACAACAACAACCCAGCTTTGTTGTGTATGTAACCAAAGGGATTTGTGATGTCACCTAGAACCTTCACAGCAGCGACAGCTTTATGAGGAGCATCAGCACTGCTCTGCCTGAGCAGAACCATCACCGCCATAGGTTGTCAAATAACCCGGATTTAACCCACACAGGTAAGTCCAATGGGGTGCAGGCATGTCCTCTATGCTTACAGCTTCCCGTGGGTGTTGGTTTGATACCGTTTGGGGACAGCCAAGGAGGCATCTGCAGGCAACAAAGGTAGGTGTGTGCTTGTGTGTGTGTTTCCTATGCAGATCCTAAGCCCAGTGTCACATGCAAGTAGGAGGAGTAAGAAGGGTTCCTGGCAAATCCGGGTTATGGATTGCATTTAAAAAGGCCCCGTGGGAGTGCAATGGGCCCCTGTCTTGCTGCTTAGCAATAATGGTATGGGTTTAGGTTCTGCTGTGTGTACTGGTGGTTGACTGCCCCCCAGCCCAGAGTGTGCATGGAAAATTGTCTGGCAGCCTCCCTGACAGCAAGCAGTGATAGTGCCCATGAAGGGGACCTTGTTGGGCCCGCCCCTTTCACGGTTATCGCTTCTCGGCCTTTTGGCTAAGATCAAGTGTAGTATCTGTTCTTATCAGTTTAATATCTGATACGTCCCCTATCTGGGGACCATATATTAAATGGATTTTTGAGAACGGGGGCCGATTTTGAAGCTTGCTTCCGTCGCCCTATGCATTGACCCGATATGGCAGTATCTTCGGGTACAGTGCACCACCCCCTTACAGGGTTAAAAAGAAAGATTCCTACTTTCATTGCTACCTGCTTGCTGGCTAGCCAGCTAGCCAGCCCTGTGGGCCTTGCTGCTGCTGCAGCCAAAAAACAAAAGGTGGTGCTGCTGCTGCTTCTGCTGCTTCTGCTTCTGCTTGTGTCTGGCCCCTGTTGGAGCGTCCAGGCACAGGACTTCTGCTGCTGCTGACTAAATGGCCTCCTTAATTGGATCATTTGAGTAGCCAGCACACCTGTGCAGGTAGGGCATGACATGATAGGCAGCTGCCTTGATAGCGGGTGGGTGCTGAATGTTCCTAATTGACAAAATAAGATTAATGCTTATGAAGAAATATAAAATCTCATCCCTTCCCCAATATCGCGCCACACCCCTACCCCTTAATTCCCTGGTTGAACGTGATGGACATATGTCTTTTTTCGACCGTACTAACTATGTAACTATGTAACATAACATGGGGGGGTCTCCTGGCTGTTCACACAGGTGTGTCATTGCTGTACATTGACCATGCATTGCTTCTGTGGTATTGCAAAGGCAAAGACAAATGCTTCCAGCCATCCATTGCACTAATGGATTGGTCATCAGCTGGCTGTCTATGTCCCGCATCAATATAGACCAAAGTACAGAGGGTTAGGCTATGCTATTGTGCACCTACCTGATGCATCAGAAGGTGCGAGGCCCTTGCTAAATTCTGTGCACAGACTTTGAGATCTATGCTTTAGACTGTATCTAAACCTGCTCCAACATGGACTGACATTCTGGCCTACTTTCAGCCGATGCGACTTGTCTGTCGCTGAACAGTCGCTTTTTATGTATTCAGCACCTATGTATAATGTTGTAAAAATGCTCTAGAAGCTAAAGTCGCAGAAATGTCACACATATTTGGCCTGCAACTTTCTGTGCGACAAATTCAGACAGGAAAAATCAGTATAAATCCTTAGAAAATTATCCCCCAGTGTCTCCATCTGCTGGCGGTATTGAATAAGCATTGCTGCACTGATGGGGTATGCATTAGACGAAAAAAAAGAAGAAAAAGAAGAATAATACGCCCAGAAAAGAGGCGAAAAGGAGAAAAACGTAAAAAAACGTGAAAAAAAAGTAAGAGGAAGAGAAGGGAAAAAAAGGTGGAAATGGGTTTAAAAGTGATTTCGGCGGAGAAATATATATATATATATATATATATATATATATATATATATATATGCGCACACACACACATAGATATAAACGTATTCTCCGTTGAGATATTGCAGCCGCTGCTGTGTCCAGGCCCAGGAGCCTTAGCACTGTGCTGTGATGTCACTCAATACCACTGACATCACTAGGTGTAAACAACATCTCTCCTTTGCTGTGTATGTGACTATGGAGCTGTTTGGTGATGTCGTCTATTACGGCCTTCATAGAAGCAACAGGAGATTGTTGCATCCATCTTGAACCCTCAGAACTACAGTGCTATGATGTCACTCACTTCCACAGGCCTTGCAGAGTGTAAACAACAACAACCCAGCTTTGTTGTGTATGTAACCAAAGGGATTTGTGATGTCACCTAGAACCTTCACAGCAGCGACAGCTTTATGAGGAGCATCAGCACTGCTCTGCCTGAGCAGAACCATCACCGCCATAGGTTGTCAAATAACCCGGATTTAACCCACACAGGTAAGTCCAATGGGGTGCAGGCATGTCCTCTATGCTTACAGCTTCCCGTGGGTGTTGGTTTGATACCGTTTGGGGACAGCCAAGGAGGCATCTGCAGGCAACAAAGGTAGGTGTGTGCTTGTGTGTGTGTTTCCTATGCAGATCCTAAGCCCAGTGTCACATGCAAGTAGGAGGAGTAAGAAG
This sequence comes from Hyla sarda, assembly GCF_029499605.1. Taxonomy (NCBI): domain Eukaryota; kingdom Metazoa; phylum Chordata; class Amphibia; order Anura; family Hylidae; genus Hyla; species Hyla sarda. The sequence continues at coordinate 22,018 of NW_026608809.1, read as the reverse complement.
GGTTCCTGGCAAATCCGGGTTATGGATTGCATTTAAAAAGGCCCCGTGGGAGTGCAATGGGCCCCTGTCTTGCTGCTTAGCAATAATGGTATGGGTTTAGGTTCTGCTGTGTGTACTGGTGGTTGACTGCCCCCCAGCCCAGAGTGTGCATGGAAAATTGTCTGGCAGCCTCCCTGACAGCAAGCAGTGATAGTGCCCATGAAGGGGACCTTGTTGGGCCCGCCCCTTTCACGGTTATCGCTTCTCGGCCTTTTGGCTAAGATCAAGTGTAGTATCTGTTCTTATCAGTTTAATATCTGATACGTCCCCTATCTGGGGACCATATATTAAATGGATTTTTGAGAACGGGGGCCGATTTCGAAGCTTGCTTCCGTCGCCCTATGCATTGACCCGATATGGCAGTATCTTCGGGTACAGTGCACCACCCCCTTACAGGGTTAAAAAGAAAGATTCCTACTTTCATTGCTACCTGCTTGCTGGCTAGCCAGCTAGCCAGCCCTGTGGGCCTTGCTGCTGCTGCTGCAGCCAAAAAACAAAAGGTGGTGCTGCTGCTGCTTCTGCTGCTTCTGCTTCTGCTTGTGTCTGGCCCCTGTTGGAGCGTCCAGGCACAGGACTTCTGCTGCTGCTGACTAAATGGCCTCCTTAATTGGATCATTTGAGTAGCCAGCACACCTGTGCAGGTAGGGCATGACATGATAGGCAGCTGCCTTGATAGCGGGTGGGTGCTGAATGTTCCTAATTGACAAAATAAGATTAATGCTTATGAAGAAATATAAAATCTCATCCCTTCCCCAATATCGCGCCACACCCCTACCCCTTAATTCCCTGGTTGAACGTGATGGACATATGTCTTTTTTCGACCGTACTAACTATGTAACTATGTAACATAACATGGGGGGGGGGGGGGGGGGGGTCTCCTGGCTGTTCACACAGGTGTGTCATTGCTGTACATTGACCATGCATTGCTTCTGTGGTATTGCAAAGGCAAAGACAAATGCTTCCAGCCATCCATTGCACTAATGGATTGGCCATCAGCTGGCTGTCTATGTCCCGCATCAATATAGACCAAAGTACAGAGGGTTAGGCTATGCTATTGTGCACCTACCTGATGCATCAGAAGGTGCGAGGCCCTTGCTAAATTCTGTGCACAGACTTTGAGATCTATGCTTTAGACTGTATCTAAACCTGCTCCAACATGGACTGACATTCTGGCCTACTTTCAGCCGATGCGACTTGTCTGTCGCTGAACAGTCGCTTTTTCTGTATTCAGCACCTATGTATAATGTTGTAAAAATGCTCTAGAAGCTAAAGTCGCAGAAATGTCACACATATTTGGCCTGCAACTTTCTGTGCGACAAATTCAGACAGGAAAAATCAGTATAAATCCTTAGAAAATTATCCCCCAGTGTCTCCATCTGCTGGCGGTATTGAATAAGCATTGCTGCACTGATGGGGTATGCATTAGACGAAAAAAAAGAAGAAAAAGAAGAATAATACGCCCAGAAAAGAGGCGAAAAGGAGAAAAACGTAAAAAAACGTGAAAAAAAAGTAAGAGGAAGAGAAGGGAAAAAAAGGTGGAAATGGGTTTAAAAGTGATTTCGGCGGAGAAATATATATATATATATATATATATATATATATATATATATATATATATATGCGCACACACACACATAGATATAAACGTATTCTCCGTTGAGATATTGCAGCCGCTGCTGTGTCCAGGCCCAGGAGCCTTAGCACTGTGCTGTGATGTCACTCAATACCACTGACATCACTAGGTGTAAACAACATCTCTCCTTTGCTGTGTATGTGACTATGGAGCTGTTTGGTGATGTCGTCTATTACGGCCTTCATAGAAGCAACAGGAGATTGTTGCATCCATCTTGAACCCTCAGAACTACAGTGCTATGATGTCACTCACTTCCACAGGCCTTGCAGAGTGTAAACAACAACAACCCAGCTTTGTTGTGTATGTAACCAAAGGGATTTGTGATGTCACCTAGAACCTTCACAGCAGCGACAGCTTTATGAGGAGCATCAGCACTGCTCTGCCTGAGCAGAACCATCACCGCCATAGGTTGTCAAATAACCCGGATTTAACCCACACAGGTAAGTCCAATGGGGTGCAGGCATGTCCTCTATGCTTACAGCTTCCCGTGGGTGTTGGTTTGATACCGTTTGGGGACAGCCAAGGAGGCATCTGCAGGCAACAAAGGTAGGTGTGTGCTTGTGTGTGTGTTTCCTATGCAGATCCTAAGCCCAGTGTCACATGCAAGTAGGAGGAGTAAGAAGGGTTCCTGGCAAATCCGGGTTATGGATTGCATTTAAAAAGGCCCCGTGGGAGTGCAATGGGCCCCTGTCTTGCTGCTTAGCAATAATGGTATGGGTTTAGGTTCTGCTGTGTGTACTGGTGGTTGACTGCCCCCCAGCCCAGAGTGTGCATGGAAAATTGTCTGGCAGCCTCCCTGACAGCAAGCAGTGATAGTGCCCATGAAGGGGACCTTGTTGGGCCCGCCCCTTTCACGGTTATCGCTTCTCGGCCTTTTGGCTAAGATCAAGTGTAGTATCTGTTCTTATCAGTTTAATATCTGATACGTCCCCTATCTGGGGACCATATATTAAATAGATTTTTGAGAACGGGGGCCGATTTCGAAGCTTGCTTCCGTCGCCCTATGCATTGACCCGATATGGCAGTATCTTCGGGTACAGTGCACCACCCCCTTACAGGGTTAAAAAGAAAGATTCCTACTTTCATTGCTACCTGCTTGCTGGCTAGCCAGCTAGCCAGCCCTGTGGGCCTTGCTGCTGCTGCAGCCAAAAAACAAAAGGTGGTGCTGCTGCTGCTTCTGCTGCTTCTGCTTCTGCTTGTGTCTGGCCCCTGTTGGAGCGTCCAGGCACAGGACTTCTGCTGCTGCTGACTAAATGGCCTCCTTAATTGGATCATTTGAGTAGCCAGCACACCTGTGCAGGTAGGGCATGACATGATAGGCAGCTGCCTTGATAGCGGGTGGGTGCTGAATGTTCCTAATTGACAAAATAAGATTAATGCTTATGAAGAAATATAAAATCTCATCCCTTCCCCAATATCGCGCCACACCCCTACCCCTTAATTCCCTGGTTGAACGTGATGGACATATGTCTTTTTTCGACCGTACTAACTATGTAACTATGTAACATAACATGGGGGGGGGGGGGGGGGGGTCTCCTGGCTGTTCACACAGGTGTGTCATTGCTGTACATTGACCATGCATTGCTTCTGTGGTATTGCAAAGGCAAAGACAAATGCTTCCAGCCATCCATTGCACTAATGGATTGGTCATCAGCTGGCTGTCTATGTCCCGCATCAATATAGACCAAAGTACAGAGGGTTAGGCTATGCTATTGTGCACCTACCTGATGCATCAGAAGGTGCGAGGCCCTTGCTAAATTCTGTGCACAGACTTTGAGATCTATGCTTTAGACTGTATCTAAACCTGCTCCAACATGGACTGACATTCTGGCCTACTTTCAGCCGATGCGACTTGTCTGTCGCTGAACAGTCGCTTTTTCTGTATTCAGCACCTATGTATAATGTTGTAAAAATGCTCTAGAAGCTAAAGTCGCAGAAATGTCACACATATTTGGCCTGCAACTTTCTGTGCGACAAATTCAGACAGGAAAAATCAGTATAAATCCTTAGAAAATTATCCCCCAGTGTCTCCATCTGCTGGCGGTATTGAATAAGCATTGCTGCACTGATGGGGTATGCATTAGACGAAAAAAAAGAAGAAAAAGAAGAATAATACGCCCAGAAAAGAGGCGAAAAGGAGAAAAACGTAAAAAAACGTGAAAAAAAAGTAAGAGGAAGAGAAGGGAAAAAAAGGTGGAAATGGGTTTAAAAGTGATTTCGGCGGAGAAATATATATATATATATATATATATATATATATATATATATATGCGCACACACACACATAGATATAAACGTATTCTCCGTTGAGATATTGCAGCCGCTGCTGTGTCCAGGCCCAGGAGCCTTAGCACTGTGCTGTGATGTCACTCAATACCACTGACATCACTAGGTGTAAACAACATCTCTCCTTTGCTGTGTATGTGACTATGGAGCTGTTTGGTGATGTCGTCTATTACGGCCTTCATAGAAGCAACAGGAGATTGTTGCATCCATCTTGAACCCTCAGAACTACAGTGCTATGATGTCACTCACTTCCACAGGCCTTGCAGAGTGTAAACAACAACAACCCAGCTTTGTTGTGTATGTAACCATAGGGATTTGTGATGTCACCTAGAACCTTCACAGCAGCGACAGCTTTATGAGGAGCATCAGCACTGCTCTGCCTGAGCAGAACCATCACCGCCATAGGTTGTCAAATAACCCGGATTTAACCCACACAGGTAAGTCCAATGGGGTGCAGGCATGTCCTCTATGCTTACAGCTTCCCGTGGGTGTTGGTTTGATACCGTTTGGGGACAGCCAAGGAGGCATCTGCAGGCAACAAAGGTAGGTGTGTGCTTGTGTGTGTGTTTCCTATGCAGATCCTAAGCCCAGTGTCACATGCAAGTAGGAGGAGTAAGAAGGGTTCCTGGCAAATCCGGGTTATGGATTGCATTTAAAAAGGCCCCGTGGGAGTGCAATGGGCCCCTGTCTTGCTGCTTAGCAATAATGGTATGGGTTTAGGTTCTGCTGTGTGTACTGGTGGTTGACTGCCCCCCAGCCCAGAGTGTGCATGGAAAATTGTCTGGCAGCCTCCCTGACAGCAAGCAGTGATAGTGCCCATGAAGGGGACCTTGTTGGGCCCGCCCCTTTCACGGTTATCGCTTCTCGGCCTTTTGGCTAAGATCAAGTGTAGTATCTGTTCTTATCAGTTTAATATCTGATACGTCCCCTATCTGGGGACCATATATTAAATGGATTTTTGAGAACGGGGGCCGATTTCGAAGCTTGCTTCCGTCGCCCTATGCATTGACCCGATATGGCAGTATCTTCGGGTACAGTGCACCACCCCCTTACAGGGTTAAAAAGAAAGATTCCTACTTTCATTGCTACCTGCTTGCTGGCTAGCCAGCTAGCCAGCCCTGTGGGCCTTGCTGCTGCTGCAGCCAAAAAACAAAAGGTGGTGCTGCTGCTGCTTCTGCTGCTTCTGCTTCTGCTTGTGTCTGGCCCCTGTTGGAGCGTCCAGGCACAGGACTTCTGCTGCTGCTGACTAAATGGCCTCCTTAATTGGATCATTTGAGTAGCCAGCACACCTGTGCAGGTAGGGCATGACATGATAGGCAGCTGCCTTGATAGCGGGTGGGTGCTGAATGTTCCTAATTGACAAAATAAGATTAATGCTTATGAAGAAATATAAAATCTCATCCCTTCCCCAATATCGCGCCACACCCCTACCCCTTAATTCCCTGGTTGAACGTGATGGACATATGTCTTTTTTCGACCGTACTAACTATGTAACTATGTAACATAACATGGGGGGGGGGGGGGGGGTCTCCTGGCTGTTCACACAGGTGTGTCATTGCTGTACATTGACCATGCATTGCTTCTGTGGTATTGCAAAGGCAAAGACAAATGCTTCCAGCCATCCATTGCACTAATGGATTGGTCATCAGCTGGCTGTCTATGTCCCGCATCAATATAGACCAAAGTACAGAGGGTTAGGCTATGCTATTGTGCACCTACCTGATGCATCAGAAGGTGCGAGGCCCTTGCTAAATTCTGTGCACAGACTTTGAGATCTATGCTTTAGACTGTATCTAAACCTGCTCCAACATGGACTGACATTCTGGCCTACTTTCAGCCGATGCGACTTGTCTGTCGCTGAACAGTCGCTTTTTATGTATTCAGCACCTATGTATAATGTTGTAAAAATGCTCTAGAAGCTAAAGTCGCAGAAATGTCACACATATTTGGCCTGCAACTTTCTGTGCGACAAATTCAGACAGGAAAAATCAGTATAAATCCTTAGAAAATTATCCCCCAGTGTCTCCATCTGCTGGCGGTATTGAATAAGCATTGCTGCACTGATGGGGTATGCATTAGACGAAAAAAAAGAAGAAAAAGAAGAATAATACGCCCAGAAAAGAGGCGAAAAGGAGAAAAACGTAAAAAAACGTGAAAAAAAAGTAAGAGGAAGAGAAGGGAAAAAAAGGTGGAAATGGGTTTAAAAGTGATTTCGGCGGAGAAATATATATATATATATATATATATGTATATATATATATATATATATATATATATATATGCGCACACACACACATAGATATAAACGTATTCTCCGTTGAGATATTGCAGCCGCTGCTGTGTCCAGGCCCAGGAGCCTTAGCACTGTGCTGTGATGTCACTCAATACCACTGACATCACTAGGTGTAAACAACATCTCTCCTTTGCTGTGTATGTGACTATGGAGCTGTTTGGTGATGTCGTCTATTACGGCCTTCATAGAAGCAACAGGAGATTGTTGCATCCATCTTGAACCCTCAGAACTACAGTGCTATGATGTCACTCACTTCCACAGGCCTTGCAGAGTGTAAACAACAACAACCCAGCTTTGTTGTGTATGTAACCAAAGGGATTTGTGATGTCACCTAGAACCTTCACAGCAGCGACAGCTTTATGAGGAGCATCAGCACTGCTCTGCCTGAGCAGAACCATCACCGCCATAGGTTGTCAAATAACCCGGATTTAACCCACACAGGTAAGTCCAATGGGGTGCAGGCATGTCCTCTATGCTTACAGCTTCCCGTGGGTGTTGGTTTGATACCGTTTGGGGACAGCCAAGGAGGCATCTGCAGGCAACAAAGGTAGGTGTGTGCTTGTGTGTGTGTTTCCTATGCAGATCCTAAGCCCAGTGTCACATGCAAGTAGGAGGAGTAAGAAGGGTTCCTGGCAAATCCGGGTTATGGATTGCATTTAAAAAGGCCCCGTGGGAGTGCAATGGGCCCCTGTCTTGCTGCTTAGCAATAATGGTATGGGTTTAGGTTCTGCTGTGTGTACTGGTGGTTGACTGCCCCCCAGCCCAGAGTGTGCATGGAAAATTGTCTGGCAGCCTCCCTGACAGCAAGCAGTGATAGTGCCCATGAAGGGGACCTTGTTGGGCCCGCCCCTTTCACGGTTATCGCTTCTCGGCCTTTTGGCTAAGATCAAGTGTAGTATCTGTTCTTATCAGTTTAATATCTGATACGTCCCCTATCTGGGGACCATATATTAAATGGATTTTTGAGAACGGGGGCCGATTTCGAAGCTTGCTTCCGTCGCCCTATGCATTGACCCGATATGGCAGTATCTTCGGGTACAGTGCACCACCCCCTTACAGGGTTAAAAAGAAAGATTCCTACTTTCATTGCTACCTGCTTGCTGGCTAGCCAGCTAGCCAGCCCTGTGGGCCTTGCTGCTGCTGCTGCAGCCAAAAAACAAAAGGTGCTGCTGCTGCTGCTTCTGCTGCTTCTGCTTCTGCTTGTGTCTGGCCCCTGTTGGAGCGTCCAGGCACAGGACTTCTGCTGCTGCTGACTAAATGGCCTCCTTAATTGGATCATTTGAGTAGCCAGCACACCTGTGCAGGTAGGGCATGACATGATAGGCAGCTGCCTTGATAGCGGGTGGGTGCTGAATGTTCCTAATTGACAAAATAAGATTAATGCTTATGAAGAAATATAAAATCTCATCCCTTCCCCAATATCGCGCCACACCCCTACCCCTTAATTCCCTGGTTGAACGTGATGGACATATGTCTTTTTTCGACCGTACTAACTATGTAACTATGTAACATAACATGGGGGGGGGGGGGGGGGGGGGTCTCCTGGCTGTTCACACAGGTGTGTCATTGCTGTACATTGACCATGCATTGCTTCTGTGGTATTGCAAAGGCAAAGACAAATGCTTCCAGCCATCCATTGCACTAATGGATTGGTCATCAGCTGGCTGTCTATGTCCCGCATCAATATAGACCAAAGTACAGAGGGTTAGGCTATGCTATTGTGCACCTACCTGATGCATCAGAAGGTGCGAGGCCCTTGCTAAATTCTGTGCACAGACTTTGAGATCTATGCTTTAGACTGTATCTAAACCTGCTCCAACATGGACTGACATTCTGGCCTACTTTCAGCCGATGCGACTTGTCTGTCGCTGAACAGTCGCTTTTTATGTATTCAGCACCTATGTATAATGTTGTAAAAATGCTCTAGAAGCTAAAGTCGCAGAAATGTCACACATATTTGGCCTGCAACTTTCTGTGCGACAAATTCAGACAGGAAAAATCAGTATAAATCCTTAGAAAATTATCCCCCAGTGTCTCCATCTGCTGGCGGTATTGAATAAGCATTGCTGCACTGATGGGGTATGCATTAGACGAAAAAAAAGAAGAAAAAGAAGAATAATACGCCCAGAAAAGAGGCGAAAAGGAGAAAAACGTAAAAAAACGTGAAAAAAAAGTAAGAGGAAGAGAAGGGAAAAAAAGGTGGAAATGGGTTTAAAAGTGATTTCGGCGGAGAAATATATATATATATATATATATATGTATATATATATATATATATATATATATATATGCGCACACACACACATAGATATAAACGTATTCTCCGTTGAGATATTGCAGCCGCTGCTGTGTCCAGGCCCAGGAGCCTTAGCACTGTGCTGTGATGTCACTCAATACCACTGACATCACTAGGTGTAAACAACATCTCTCCTTTGCTGTGTATGTGACTATGGAGCTGTTTGGTGATGTCGTCTATTACGGCCTTCATAGAAGCAACAGGAGATTGTTGCATCCATCTTGAACCCTCAGAACTACAGTGCTATGATGTCACTCACTTCCACAGGCCTTGCAGAGTGTAAACAACAACAACCCAGCTTTGTTGTGTATGTAACCAAAGGGATTTGTGATGTCACCTAGAACCTTCACAGCAGCGACAGCTTTATGAGGAGCATCAGCACTGCTCTGCCTGAGCAGAACCATCACCGCCATAGGTTGTCAAATAACCCGGATTTAACCCACACAGGTAAGTCCAATGGGGTGCAGGCATGTCCTCTATGCTTACAGCTTCCCGTGGGTGTTGGTTTGATACCGTTTGGGGACAGCCAAGGAGGCATCTGCAGGCAACAAAGGTAGGTGTGTGCTTGTGTGTGTGTTTCCTATGCAGATCCTAAGCCCAGTGTCACATGCAAGTAGGAGGAGTAAGAAGGGTTCCTGGCAAATCCGGGTTATGGATTGCATTTAAAAAGGCCCCGTGGGAGTGCAATGGGCCCCTGTCTTGCTGCTTAGCAATAATGGTATGGGTTTAGGTTCTGCTGTGTGTACTGGTGGTTGACTGCCCCCCAGCCCAGAGTGTGCATGGAAAATTGTCTGGCAGCCTCCCTGACAGCAAGCAGTGATAGTGCCCATGAAGGGGACCTTGTTGGGCCCGCCCCTTTCACGGTTATCGCTTCTCGGCCTTTTGGCTAAGATCAAGTGTAGTATCTGTTCTTATCAGTTTAATATCTGATACGTCCCCTATCTGGGGACCATATATTAAATGGATTTTTGAGAACGGGGGCCGATTTCGAAGCTTGCTTCCGTCGCCCTATGCATTGACCCGATATGGCAATATCTTCGGGTACAGTGCACCACCCCCTTACAGGGTTAAAAAGAAAGATTCCTACTTTCATTGCTACCTGCTTGCTGGCTAGCCAGCTAGCCAGCCCTGTGGGCCTTGCTGCTGCTGCTGCAGCCAAAAAACAAAAGGTGCTGCTGCTTCTGCTGCTTCTGCTTCTGCTTGTGTCTGGCCCCTGTTGGAGCGTCCAGGCACAGGACTTCTGCTGCTGCTGACTAAATGGCCTCCTTAATTGGATCATTTGAGTAGCCAGCACACCTGTGCAGGTAGGGCATGACATGATAGGCAGCTGCCTTGATAGCGGGTGGGTGCTGAATGTTCCTAATTGACAAAATAAGATTAATGCTTATGAAGAAATATAAAATCTCATCCCTTCCCCAATATCGCGCCACACCCCTACCCCTTAATTCCCTGGTTGAACGTGATGGACATATGTCTTTTTTCGACCGTACTAACTATGTAACTATGTAACATAACATGGGGGGGGGGGGGGGGGGGGTCTCCTGGCTGTTCACACAGGTGTGTCATTGCTGTACATTGACCATGCATTGCTTCTGTGGTATTGCAAAGGCAAAGACAAATGCTTCCAGCCATCCATTGCACTAATGGATTGGTCATCAGCTGGCTGTCTATGTCCCGCATCAATATAGACCAAAGTACAGAGGGTTAGGCTATGCTATTGTGCACCTACCTGATGCATCAGAAGGTGCGAGGCCCTTGCTAAATTCTGTGCACAGACTTTGAGATCTATGCTTTAGACTGTATCTAAACCTGCTCCAACATGGACTGACATTCTGGCCTACTTTCAGCCGATGCGACTTGTCTGTCGCTGAACAGTCGCTTTTTATGTATTCAGCACCTATGTATAATGTTGTAAAAATGCTCTAGAAGCTAAAGTCGCAGAAATGTCACACATATTTGGCCTGCAACTTTCTGTGCGACAAATTCAGACAGGAAAAATCAGTATAAATCCTTAGAAAATTATCCCCCAGTGTCTCCATCTGCTGGCGGTATTGAATAAGCATTGCTGCACTGATGGGGTATGCATTAGACGAAAAAAAAGAAGAAAAAGAAGAATAATACGCCCAGAAAAGAGGCGAAAAGGAGAAAAACGTAAAAAAACGTGAAAAAAAAGTAAGAGGAAGAGAAGGGAAAAAAAGGTGGAAATGGGTTTAAAAGTGATTTCGGCGGAGAAATATATATATATATATATATATATATATATATATATATATATATGCGCACACACACACATAGATATAAACGTATTCTCCGTTGAGATATTGCAGCCGCTGCTGTGTCCAGGCCCAGGAGCCTTAGCACTGTGCTGTGATGTCACTCAATACCACTGACATCACTAGGTGTAAACAACATCTCTCCTTTGCTGTGTATGTGACTATGGAGCTGTTTGGTGATGTCGTCTATTACGGCCTTCATAGAAGCAACAGGAGATTGTTGCATCCATCTTGAACCCTCAGAACTACAGTGCTATGATGTCACTCACTTCCACAGGCCTTGCAGAGTGTAAACAACAACAACCCAGCTTTGTTGTGTATGTAACCAAAGGGATTTGTGATGTCACCTAGAACCTTCACAGCAGCGACAGCTTTATGAGGAGCATCAGCACTGCTCTGCCTGAGCAGAACCATCACCGCCATAGGTTGTCAAATAACCCGGATTTAACCCACACAGGTAAGTCCAATGGGGTGCAGGCATGTCCTCTATGCTTACAGCTTCCCGTGGGTGTTGGTTTGATACCGTTTGGGGACAGCCAAGGAGGCATCTGCAGGCAACAAAGGTAGGTGTGTGCTTGTGTGTGTGTTTCCTATGCAGATCCTAAGCCCAGTGTCACATGCAAGTAGGAGGAGTAAGAAGGGTTCCTGGCAAATCCGGGTTATGGATTGCATTTAAAAAGGCCCCGTGGGAGTGCAATGGGCCCCTGTCTTGCTGCTTAGCAATAATGGTATGGGTTTAGGTTCTGCTGTGTGTACTGGTGGTTGACTGCCCCCCAGCCCAGAGTGTGCATGGAAAATTGTCTGGCAGCCTCCCTGACAGCAAGCAGTGATAGTGCCCATGAAGGGGACCTTGTTGGGCCCGCCCCTTTCACGGTTATCGCTTCTCGGCCTTTTGGCTAAGATCAAGTGTAGTATCTGTTCTTATCAGTTTAATATCTGATACGTCCCCTATCTGGGGACCATATATTAAATGGATTTTTGAGAACGGGGGCCGATTTCGAAGCTTGCTTCCGTCGCCCTATGCATTGACCCGATATGGCAGTATCTTCGGGTACAGTGCACCACCCCCTTACAGGGTTAAAAAGAAAGATTCCTACTTTCATTGCTACCTGCTTGCTGGCTAGCCAGCTAGCCAGCCCTGTGGGCCTTGCTGCTGCTGCAGCCAAAAAACAAAAGGTGGTGCTGCTGCTGCTTCTGCTGCTTCTGCTTCTGCTTGTGTCTGGCCCCTGTTGGAGCGTCCAGGCACAGGACTTCTGCTGCTGCTGACTAAATGGCCTCCTTAATTGGATCATTTGAGTAGCCAGCACACCTGTGCAGGTAGGGCATGACATGATAGGCAGCTGCCTTGATAGCGGGTGGGTGCTGAATGTTCCTAATTGACAAAATAAGATTAATGCTTATGAAGAAATATAAAATCTCATCCCTTCCCCAATATCGCGCCACACCCCTACCCCTTAATTCCCTGGTTGAACGTGATGGACATATGTCTTTTTTCGACCGTACTAACTATGTAACTATGTAACATAACATGGGGGGGGGGGGTCTCCTGGCTGTTCACACAGGTGTGTCATTGCTGTACATTGACCATGCATTGCTTCTGTGGTATTGCAAAGGCAAAGACAAATGCTTCCAGCCATCCATTGCACTAATGGATTGGTCATCAGCTGGCTGTCTATGTCCCGCATCAATATAGACCAAAGTACAGAGGGTTAGGCTATGCTATTGTGCACCTACCTGATGCATCAGAAGGTGCGAGGCCCTTGCTAAATTCTGTGCACAGACTTTGAGATCTATGCTTTAGACTGTATCTAAACCTGCTCCAACATGGACTGACATTCTGGCCTACTTTCAGCCGATGCGACTTGTCTGTCGCTGAACAGTCGCTTTTTATGTATTCAGCACCTATGTATAATGTTGTAAAAATGCTCTAGAAGCTAAAGTCGCAGAAATGTCACACATATTTGGCCTGCAACTTTCTGTGCGACAAATTCAGACAGGAAAAATCAGTATAAATCCTTAGAAAATTATCCCCCAGTGTCTCCATCTGCTGGCGGTATTGAATAAGCATTGCTGCACTGATGGGGTATGCATTAGACGAAAAAAAAGAAGAAAAAGAAGAATAATACGCCCAGAAAAGAGGCGAAAAGGAGAAAAACGTAAAAAAACGTGAAAAAAAAGTAAGAGGAAGAGAAGGGAAAAAAAGGTGGAAATGGGTTTAAAAGTGATTTCGGCGGAGAAATATATATATATATATATATATATATATATATATATATATATGCGCACACACACACATAGATATAAACGTATTCTCCGTTGAGATATTGCAGCCGCTGCTGTGTCCAGGCCCAGGAGCCTTAGCACTGTGCTGTGATGTCACTCAATACCACTGACATCACTAGGTGTAAACAACATCTCTCCTTTGCTGTGTATGTGACTATGGAGCTGTTTGGTGATGTCGTCTATTACGGCCTTCATAGAAGCAACAGGAGATTGTTGCATCCATCTTGAACCCTCAGAACTACAGTGCTATGATGTCACTCACTTCCACAGGCCTTGCAGAGTGTAAACAACAACAACCCAGCTTTGTTGTGTATGTAACCAAAGGGATTTGTGATGTCACCTAGAACCTTCACAGCAGCGACAGCTTTATGAGGAGCATCAGCACTGCTCTGCCTGAGCAGAACCATCACCGCCATAGGTTGTCAAATAACCCGGATTTAACCCACACAGGTAAGTCCAATGGGGTGCAGGCATGTCCTCTATGCTTACAGCTTCCCGTGGGTGTTGGTTTGATACCGTTTGGGGACAGCCAAGGAGGCATCTGCAGGCAACAAAGGTAGGTGTGTGCTTGTGTGTGTGTTTCCTATGCAGATCCTAAGCCCAGTGTCACATGCAAGTAGGAGGAGTAAGAAGGGTTCCTGGCAAATCCGGGTTATGGATTGCATTTAAAAAGGCCCCGTGGGAGTGCAATGGGCCCCTGTCTTGCTGCTTAGCAATAATGGTATGGGTTTAGGTTCTGCTGTGTGTACTGGTGGTTGACTGCCCCCCAGCCCAGAGTGTGCATGGAAAATTGTCTGGCAGCCTCCCTGACAGCAAGCAGTGATAGTGCCCATGAAGGGGACCTTGTTGGGCCCGCCCCTTTCACGGTTATCGCTTCTCGGCCTTTTGGCTAAGATCAAGTGTAGTATCTGTTCTTATCAGTTTAATATCTGATACGTCCCCTATCTGGGGACCATATATTAAATGGATTTTTGAGAACGGGGGCCGATTTCGAAGCTTGCTTCCGTCGCCCTATGCATTGACCCGATATGGCAGTATCTTCGGGTACAGTGCACCACCCCCTTACAGGGTTAAAAAGAAAGATTCCTACTTTCATTGCTACCTGCTTGCTGGCTAGCCAGCTAGCCAGCCCTGTGGGCCTTGCTGCTGCTGCAGCCAAAAAACAAAAGGTGGTGCTGCTGCTGCTTCTGCTTCTGCTTGTGTCTGGCCCCTGTTGGAGCGTCCAGGCACAGGACTTCTGCTGCTGCTGACTAAATGGCCTCCTTAATTGGATCATTTGAGTAGCCAGCACACCTGTGCAGGTAGGGCATGACATGATAGGCAGCTGCCTTGATAGCGGGTGGGTGCTGAATGTTCCTAATTGACAAAATAAGATTAATGCTTATGAAGAAATATAAAATCTCATCCCTTCCCCAATATTGCGCCACACCCCTACCCCTTAATTCCCTGGTTGAACGTGATGGACATATGTCTTTTTTCGACCGTACTAACTATGTAACATAACATGGGGGGGGGGGTCTCCTGGCTGTTCACACAGGTGTGTCATTGCTGTACATTGACCATGCATTGCTTCTGTGGTATTGCAAAGGCAAAGACAAATGCTTCCAGCCATCCATTGCACTAATGGATTGGTCATCAGCTGGCTGTCTATGTCCCGCATCAATATAGACCAAAGTACAGAGGGTTAGGCTATGCTATTGTGCACCTACCTGATGCATCAGAAGGTGCGAGGCCCTTGCTAAATTCTGTGCACAGACTTTGAGATCTATGCTTTAGACTGTATCTAAACCTGCTCCAACATGGACTGACATTCTGGCCTACTTTCAGCCGATGCGACTTGTCTGTCGCTGAACAGTCGCTTTTTATGTATTCAGCACCTATGTATAATGTTGTAAAAATGCTCTAGAAGCTAAAGTCGCAGAAATGTCACACATATTTGGCCTGCAACTTTCTGTGCGACAAATTCAGACAGGAAAAATCAGTATAAATCCTTAGAAAATTATCCCCCAGTGTCTCCATCTGCTGGCGGTATTGAATAAGCATTGCTGCACTGATGGGGTATGCATTAGACGAAAAAAAAGAAGAAAAAGAAGAATAATACGCCCAGAAAAGAGGCGAAAAGGAGAAAAACGTAAAAAAACGTGAAAAAAAAGTAAGAGGAAGAGAAGGGAAAAAAAGGTGGAAATGGGTTTAAAAGTGATTTCGGCGGAGAAATATATATATATATATATATATATATATATATATATATTATATATATATATGTGCGCACACACACACATAGATATAAACGTATTCTCCGTTGAGATATTGCAGCCGCTGCTGTGTCCAGGCCCAGGAGCCTTAGCACTGTGCTGTGATGTCACTCAATACCACTGACATCACTAGGTGTAAACAACATCTCTCCTTTGCTGTGTATGTGACTATGGAGCTGTTTGGTGATGTCGTCTATTACGGCCTTCATAGAAGCAACAGGAGATTGTTGCATCCATCTTGAACCCTCAGAACTACAGTGCTATGATGTCACTCACTTCCACAGGCCTTGCAGAGTGTAAACAACAACAACCCAGCTTTGTTGTGTATGTAACCAAAGGGATTTGTGATGTCACCTAGAACCTTCACAGCAGCGACAGCTTTATGAGGAGCATCAGCACTGCTCTGCCTGAGCAGAACCATCACCGCCATAGGTTGTCAAATAACCCGGATTTAACCCACACAGGTAAGTCCAATGGGGTGCAGGCATGTCCTCTATGCTTACAGCTTCCCGTGGGTGTTGGTTTGATACCGTTTGGGGACAGCCAAGGAGGCATCTGCAGGCAACAAAGGTAGGTGTGTGCTTGTGTGTGTGTTTCCTATGCAGATCCTAAGCCCAGTGTCACATGCAAGTAGGAGGAGTAAGAAGGGTTCCTGGCAAATCCGGGTTATGGATTGCATTTAAAAAGGCCCCGTGGGAGTGCAATGGGCCCCTGTCTTGCTGCTTAGCAATAATGGTATGGGTTTAGGTTCTGCTGTGTGTACTGGTGGTTGACTGCCCCCCAGCCCAGAGTGTGCATGGAAAATTGTCTGGCAGCCTCCCTGACAGCAAGCAGTGATAGTGCCCATGAAGGGGACCTTGTTGGGCCCGCCCCTTTCACGGTTATCGCTTCTCGGCCTTTTGGCTAAGATCAAGTGTAGTATCTGTTCTTATCAGTTTAATATCTGATACGTCCCCTATCTGGGGACCATATATTAAATGGATTTTTGAGAACGGGGGCCGATTTCGAAGCTTGCTTCCGTCGCCCTATGCATTGACCCGATATGGCAGTATCTTCGGGTACAGTGCACCACCCCCTTACAGGGTTAAAAAGAAAGATTCCTACTTTCATTGCTACCTGCTTGCTGGCTAGCCAGCTAGCCAGCCCTGTGGGCCTTGCTGCTGCTGCAGCCAAAAAACAAAAGGTGGTGCTGCTGCTGCTTCTGCTGCTTCTGCTTCTGCTTGTGTCTGGCCCCTGTTGGAGCGTCCAGGCACAGGACTTCTGCTGCTGCTGACTAAATGGCCTCCTTAATTGGATCATTTGAGTAGCCAGCACACCTGTGCAGGTAGGGCATGACATGATAGGCAGCTGCCTTGATAGCGGGTGGGTGCTGAATGTTCCTAATTGACAAAATAAGATTAATGCTTATGAAGAAATATAAAATCTCATCCCTTCCCCAATATCGCGCCACACCCCTACCCCTTAATTCCCTGGTTGAACGTGATGGACATATGTCTTTTTTCGACCGTACTAACTATGTAACTATGTAACATAACATGGGGGGGGGTCTCCTGGCTGTTCACACAGGTGTGTCATTGCTGTACATTGACCATGCATTGCTTCTGTGGTATTGCAAAGGCAAAGACAAATGCTTCCAGCCATCCATTGCACTAATGGATTGGTCATCAGCTGGCTGTCTATGTCCCGCATCAATATAGACCAAAGTACAGAGGGTTAGGCTATGCTATTGTGCACCTACCTGATGCATCAGAAGGTGCGAGGCCCTTGCTAAATTCTGTGCACAGACTTTGAGATCTATGCTTTAGACTGTATCTAAACCTGCTCCAACATGGACTGACATTCTGGCCTACTTTCAGCCGATGCGACTTGTCTGTCGCTGAACAGTCGCTTTTTATGTATTCAGCACCTATGTATAATGTTGTAAAAATGCTCTAGAAGCTAAAGTCGCAGAAATGTCACACATATTTGGCCTGCAACTTTCTGTGCGACAAATTCAGACAGGAAAAATCAGTATAAATCCTTAGAAAATTATCCCCCAGTGTCTCCATCTGCTGGCGGTATTGAATAAGCATTGCTGCACTGATGGGGTATGCATTAGACGAAAAAAAAGAAGAAAAAGAAGAATAATACGCCCAGAAAAGAGGCGAAAAGGAGAAAAACGTAAAAAAACGTGAAAAAAAAGTAAGAGGAAGAGAAGGGAAAAAAAGGTGGAAATGGGTTTAAAAGTGATTTCGGCTGAGAAATATATATATATATATATATATATATATATATATATATATATATATATATATATGCGCACACACACACATAGATATAAACGTATTCTCCGTTGAGATATTGCAGCCGCTGCTGTGTCCAGGCCCAGGAGCCTTAGCACTGTGCTGTGATGTCACTCAATACCACTGACATCACTAGGTGTAAACAACATCTCTCCTTTGCTGTGTATGTGACTATGGAGCTGTTTGGTGATGTCGTCTATTACGGCCTTCATAGAAGCAACAGGAGATTGTTGCATCCATCTTGAACCCTCAGAACTACAGTGCTATGATGTCACTCACTTCCACAGGCCTTGCAGAGTGTAAACAACAACAACCCAGCTTTGTTGTGTATGTAACCAAAGGGATTTGTGATGTCACCTAGAACCTTCACAGCAGCGACAGCTTTATGAGGAGCATCAGCACTGCTCTGCCTGAGCAGAACCATCACCGCCATAGGTTGTCAAATAACCCGGATTTAACCCACACAGGTAAGTCCAATGGGGTGCAGGCATGTCCTCTATGCTTACAGCTTCCCGTGGGTGTTGGTTTGATACCGTTTGGGGACAGCCAAGGAGGCATCTGCAGGCAACAAAGGTAGGTGTGTGCTTGTGTGTGTGTTTCCTATGCAGATCCTAAGCCCAGTGTCACATGCAAGTAGGAGGAGTAAGAAGGGTTCCTGGCAAATCCGGGTTATGGATTGCATTTAAAAAGGCCCCGTGGGAGTGCAATGGGCCCCTGTCTTGCTGCTTAGCAATAATGGTATGGGTTTAGGTTCTGCTGTGTGTACTGGTGGTTGACTGCCCCCCAGCCCAGAGTGTGCATGGAAAATTGTCTGGCAGCCTCCCTGACAGCAAGCAGTGATAGTGCCCATGAAGGGGACCTTGTTGGGCCCGCCCCTTTCACGGTTATCGCTTCTCGGCCTTTTGGCTAAGATCAAGTGTAGTATCTGTTCTTATCAGTTTAATATCTGATACGTCCCCTATCTGGGGACCATATATTAAATGGATTTTTGAGAACGGGGGCCGATTTCGAAGCTTGCTTCCGTCGCCCTATGCATTGACCCGATATGGCAGTATCTTCGGGTACAGTGCACCACCCCCTTACAGGGTTAAAAAGAAAGATTCCTACTTTCATTGCTACCTGCTTGCTGGCTAGCCAGCTAGCCAGCCCTGTGGGCCTTGCTGCTGCTGCAGCCAAAAAACAAAAGGTGGTGCTGCTGCTGCTTCTGCTTCTGCTTGTGTCTGGCCCCTGTTGGAGCGTCCAGGCACAGGACTTCTGCTGCTGCTGACTAAATGGCCTCCTTAATTGGATCATTTGAGTAGCCAGCACACCTGTGCAGGTAGGGCATGACATGATAGGCAGCTGCCTTGATAGCGGGTGGGTGCTGAATGTTCCTAATTGACAAAATAAGATTAATGCTTATGAAGAAATATAAAATCTCATCCCTTCCCCAATATCGCGCCACACCCCTACCCCTTAATTCCCTGGTTGAACGTGATGGACATATGTCTTTTTTCGACCGTACTAACTATGTAACTATGTAACATAACATGGGGGGGGGGGGGGGGGGGGGTCTCCTGGCTGTTCACACAGGTGTGTCATTGCTGTACATTGACCATGCATTGCTTCTGTGGTATTGCAAAGGCAAAGACAAATGCTTCCAGCCATCCATTGCACTAATGGATTGGTCATCAGCTGGCTGTCTATGTCCCGCATCAATATAGACCAAAGTACAGAGGGTTAGGCTATGCTATTGTGCACCTACCTGATGCATCAGAAGGTGCGAGGCCCTTGCTAAATTCTGTGCACAGACTTTGAGATCTATGCTTTAGACTGTATCTAAACCTGCTCCAACATGGACTGACATTCTGGCCTACTTTCAGCCGATGCGACTTGTCTGTCGCTGAACAGTCGCTTTTTATGTATTCAGCACCTATGTATAATGTTGTAAAAATGCTCTAGAAGCTAAAGTCGCAGAAATGTCACACATATTTGGCCTGCAACTTTCTGTGCGACAAATTCAGACAGGAAAAATCAGTATAAATCCTTAGAAAATTATCCCCCAGTGTCTCCATCTGCTGGCGGTATTGAATAAGCATTGCTGCACTGATGGGGTATGCATTAGACGAAAAAAAAGAAGAAAAAGAAGAATAATACGCCCAGAAAAGAGGCGAAAAGGAGAAAAACGTAAAAAAACGTGAAAAAAAAGTAAGAGGAAGAGAAGGGAAAAAAAGGTGGAAATGGGTTTAAAAGTGATTTCGGCGGAGAAATATATATATATATATATATATATATATATATATATATATATATATGCGCACACACACACATAGATATAAACGTATTCTCCGTTGAGATATTGCAGCCGCTGCTGTGTCCAGGCCCAGGAGCCTTAGCACTGTGCTGTGATGTCACTCAATACCACTGACATCACTAGGTGTAAACAACATCTCTCCTTTGCTGTGTATGTGACTATGGAGCTGTTTGGTGATGTCGTCTATTACGGCCTTCATAGAAGCAACAGGAGATTGTTGCATCCATCTTGAACCCTCAGAACTACAGTGCTATGATGTCACTCACTTCCACAGGCCTTGCAGAGTGTAAACAACAACAACCCAGCTTTGTTGTGTATGTAACCAAAGGGATTTGTGATGTCACCTAGAACCTTCACAGCAGCGACAGCTTTATGAGGAGCATCAGCACTGCTCTGCCTGAGCAGAACCATCACCGCCATAGGTTGTCAAATAACCCGGATTTAACCCACACAGGTAAGTCCAATGGGGTGCAGGCATGTCCTCTATGCTTACAGCTTCCCGTGGGTGTTGGTTTGATACCGTTTGGGGACAGCCAAGGAGGCATCTGCAGGCAACAAAGGTAGGTGTGTGCTTGTATGTGTGTTTCCTATGCAGATCCTAAGCCCAGTGTCACATGCAAGTAGGAGGAGTAAGAAGGGTTCCTGGCAAATCCGGGTTATGGATTGCATTTAAAAAGGCCCCGTGGGAGTGCAATGGGCCCCTGTCTTGCTGCTTAGCAATAATGGTATGGGTTTAGGTTCTGCTGTGTGTACTGGTGGTTGACTGCCCCCCAGCCCAGAGTGTGCATGGAAAATTGTCTGGCAGCCTCCCTGACAGCAAGCAGTGATAGTGCCCATGAAGGGGACCTTGTTGGGCCCGCCCCTTTCACGGTTATCGCTTCTCGGCCTTTTGGCTAAGATCAAGTGTAGTATCTGTTCTTATCAGTTTAATATCTGATACGTCCCCTATCTGGGGACCATATATTAAATGGATTTTTGAGAACGGGGGCCGATTTCGAAGCTTGCTTCCGTCGCCCTATGCATTGACCCGATATGGCAGTATCTTCGGGTACAGTGCACCACCCCCTTACAGGGTTAAAAAGAAAGATTCCTACTTTCATTGCTACCTGCTTGCTGGCTAGCCAGCTAGCCAGCCCTGTGGGCCTTGCTGCTGCTGCAGCCAAAAAACAAAAGGTGGTGCTGCTGCTGCTGCTTCTGCTGCTTCTGCTTCTGCTTGTGTCTGGCCCCTGTTGGAGCGTCCAGGCACAGGACTTCTGCTGCTGCTGACTAAATGGCCTCCTTAATTGGATCATTTGAGTAGCCAGCACACCTGTGCAGGTAGGGCATGACATGATAGGCAGCTGCCTTGATAGCGGGTGGGTGCTGAATGTTCCTAATTGACAAAATAAGATTAATGCTTATGAAGAAATATAAAATCTCATCCCTTCCCCAATATCGCGCCACACCCCTACCCCTTAATTCCCTGGTTGAACGTGATGGACATATGTCTTTTTTCGACCGTACTAACTATGTAACTATGTAACATAACATGGGGGGGGGGGGGGGTCTCCTGGCTGTTCACACAGGTGTGTCATTGCTGTACATTGACCATGCATTGCTTCTGTGGTATTGCAAAGGCAAAGACAAATGCTTCCAGCCATCCATTGCACTAATGGATTGGTCATCAGCTGGCTGTCTATGTCCCGCATCAATATAGACCAAAGTACAGAGGGTTAGGCTATGCTATTGTGCACCTACCTGATGCATCAGAAGGTGCGAGGCCCTTGCTAAATTCTGTGCACAGACTTTGAGATCTATGCTTTAGACTGTATCTAAACCTGCTCCAACATGGACTGACATTCTGGCCTACTTTCAGCCGATGCGACTTGTCTGTCGCTGAACAGTCGCTTTTTATGTATTCAGCACCTATGTATAATGTTGTAAAAATGCTCTAGAAGCTAAAGTCGCAGAAATGTCACACATATTTGGCCTGCAACTTTCTGTGCGACAAATTCAGACAGGAAAAATCAGTATAAATCCTTAGAAAATTATCCCCCAGTGTCTCCATCTGCTGGCGGTATTGAATAAGCATTGCTGCACTGATGG